>NW_015112778.1:221469-223655 GCF_001443285.1 Poecilia latipinna | reverse complement strand
TCAAATCATGTTTATAAAGCCCTTAGTAAACACACCAGTTTTTGCTGTTGCTAAAAATGTAGCCAGGAAGAAAAAAAAAAAAGCATACCTTACGACATTCTGGAGATTCAACCTCAGAACTGTGGTGGTGATCTGGTGGGGCCAGGGACTTTTTGTTCTTACACAGGGAAAACTTTAAGTTTTGTAATTCCTGATCCCTGGCTGCCTCATTCATGCTTATGTTGCACACTTAATAATTAATCAGTGTGGTTTTGTGCAGGTTCTTTTATTTTGATGAACACTTTTGAGACATGAGAGCGACAAAGACCGCCTCCGCTGACCAGCCATTACTGCGCTTAATTGCCGTTGGCTCGCTCACAAACAAATATTTACAACATGAGTCGAAGAACAAATATTTACAATACAAGTCAAATAATTGTTAACTAAAAAAAGACTTCCACACATATACCTCGCCTCTCCGCTCCAGCCCACCTCCCCCACAAGCAGGGCCATGCAGAGACCACTTAAGGGCAGGTGCTCAATAAAAAGAAAAGGGCACATCTAACCGCATTTTAGGACAGACTATTAACAAAGTCACACAGCTTTCAGAGTTTAATAAACAATGATAAATTACAAAATTGTGACATACAATCAAAGCTAAGGAAAATCTCTATATAGAGCATACAGCTATGCATATGTAAGATATTTTATTAGTAATTTCTTTCTGCAGGTCTATTTTGTTATAGGAAAGTATTGCAATATTCAAACCTGCAATTTAGCAAGATATGTAAATCAGAGCTAGACCACCAGACATATTTTGTCTTTACAGAATTACACTATTAAAAATATAAACAAGGGCCCAAAGCAACCTTTTAGTGACTGTAATCTATAAAAAAGAGCTGCCTGTTTGCTGCAGTGGAGATGAAGATGGTTCATTCAGGAAAGCAGAGCTGCATCAAACTTTAATGTGGAACTGCAGAAAGAAGAAAAAAAAAGCAAAATTTGAATTGTTAATGCATGTCACCATGAGAAAAGCCTACTGAGTTTTGCTTAAAAAGCTTTTTTTTATTAAAATCACACATTTTTGTCTCATGAAGTGAAAAAATTATTTGCAAAACAAACTTATTTTGATGTCAGAAATCTTTTCTTGCTATTCTAAGTTTTTGTTTGACTCAAAGTTTTGCTTGTGATTCTCACATGACATCGTGGGCAGGGCCTAAAATCACAACAAAAGATTTATGATGTGTGCAAATAAAAGTTTGTTTGGCAAATAACTTTTTAAGTTCACAAGACAAAAATTAGTTATTCAATTTAAAAAAAAAGTTTTTTTTTAAACAAAACGGTTTTTAAATAAAAAAAAATCATTACAATTCCAAAAGTTTTATTAACAATTTTATTTTACTTAATTGAGGTCTTTTTTTTTTCATTGAATAATTGGGGAAAAATAACTTCATACTCTGTGAACCAGACCCTAAACTTAAAGTCTGGACTGAGTTTTTCCCCTTCATTAATGACACACTTTTATTACATACATTATATCTATCTTGGTAATACAGGGAAAGTTATTTTAACTCTAAATGAATATCTTTGTCGGACTTGTTTATTTAAGTGCTATTCTCCTTCAAGGTACATTTACCTAACGCTAGAATAAATGCAATGTACATTATGCAGCAACACCCGCTTCGGATGTTATCATCCCATAGAATGGCGATTATCAGTGGTTATCAGCCCCATTTAATGACCTCAGTTGGTCCCTGATCTGCCTGATAGCAGGCTGTTATCAACCATTCAATCGGTGATAACAGCCGCTTGTCGCTAATAGAACCTTTTTTTTAACCTTTTTTTAAAAACCTTTATTTATAATTTATCTGTGAATTTGAACAGGATATTAAGAATTTACTANAAATACAAAAGCCAAACGTATCCGTCATAAGATTTTAATTAGGTATTTAAAAACAACTCACTAAAATCTAAAACCGGAGTTTTTTTTTTTTTTTGTTTATTTTTGTTCGCTTTTTTAAAAACCTATATTTCCAATATGCTTTTTATTTCTTTGGATTTTTTCCAATACTTCACTCAAAATAAATGCCAAAATTTAACATACTTGGTTAATTTTATTCGACCTTTTAATATGTTTGATTCAAATAATCATAAGGACGGATCCCACAAAAACCCAAGAAGAAGAATAAGCTGACGTCATCCTATGC
>NW_015112778.1:213215-218739 GCF_001443285.1 Poecilia latipinna | reverse complement strand
TTAAAAAAGTCTTTTAAACAACTTTTTTTAAAGGAATCATTACAATTCCAAAAGTTTTGATTACAATTTTATTTTACTTAACTGAGGTTAGTTTATTTTTTCCCATTGAATAATTGGGGAAAAAATTTAACTTCATACTCTGCGAACCAGACCCTAAACTTAAAGTCTGGGTTGAGTTTTTTCCCCTTCATTAATGACATACATTTTATCTATCATGGTAATTCAGGGTGAGTTATTTTTAATTCTAAATTAATATCCTTGTTGGACTTTTATTTAAGTGCTATTTTCTTTCAAGACACATTTACCTAACGCCAGAATAAATGCAATGTACATTATGCAGCAAAGATCGGACATATATTCATTATGGAGATGATCGGTTTTGGACGGGCGATGTGCCCCTATTGCATAAGCGATACTGAAGAATGACTGTTATTAAAGATACAGGGAAGAAGCTTTTTATTTATCTAGTTTTGCTAGCAAAGTCGTAGCTAGCAGCTAGCTAATAGCACAACAACAACAGCCTAATGTCTGTATGATAAAAATACTGAATCGATAGATAAGAACAGTTTCTCCTCACCTGGCTGTCTCCTCCCACTCAGTAGTTCTTCAGAGAAAGGCAGACGCAGAGGCCTGTCAGTGTCTGTTGTTTAAGCCGCTATTCCGTGCTGAAGCAGAAACGATTTCTGTCATCTGACAAGCAGCAAGTCTACTCCACTTTATTCACCAAAAACGTTTTTTTGGATTCACCAAAAACTGTTCTGTAATCTGGAACGTTCGCTACGTTGAGCTCCGCTGTTAGCCGCTTTATCTCACTGCGCGAGAGGCAACTGCGTCATGCGTCATGGGCAAAAGGTCAAAGGTAACAAGGTGACCGGAAGGCTTATTATGTTGTACAAAAAAACAAAACAAAACAAAAAAATTATTTTAGTACATGTTATTATGTGTCAGAAGAGGGCTTAGGAAATAATACCAAAAAATAAAAAAAATAATAAATTGACCAAAAGGGCACTTGGGGGGCAAGGAGCACGTGCCTGCCCCGGACCGAGGCTGCTGACCTGAGCAGAGGTCAACGGTAAGGAGCAAGGCTACCATAACGTTTCAATAAGTCAGAATATCATCAGGAACTTTATTTAAGTTATAATTTATTGTAGTGCTTTATGTCCGGTACGGCTCTCAGTTACACAGTTTTTAAATGCTACATGTCTATTTGACATTATTTCTGTAGTTATGTTACTTGTTATTTTATAATTGCTGTTTTTAATTAGTACAACTATTTGATTCAGTTTAATTATGTAGTGACAGTTTACACCATGTAATCTCACGGTAATTTACAAAAAAGTCACTTCAGTTTAATCATGCATATATTCCAATTGATCCTAGTTATCAAACAGCATCATAAAAAAAAGAAAAAGCTCTTACCAAGTATTTTTGGTCTAGTTTCTAGTGCAAACATCTTAGTTCACTTGAAATATGACAAAACCAACTTCTAAGCACATTTTTAGCAAAATATAGAATCTTGTTTCAAGTCAATAATTCCTTAATATTCATGAAAAACTACTGGTTCCACTGGCAGAATAATTCATTAGTAACATGGGGAAAATGTCTTGCTGTAAGTGAAATAATTCACCAATGAAACGCATAGTTTTCATCAATATTAAGGAATTATTTACTTAAACAAGCTCCTATATCCTGCTGAAAAGTTTCCTGTAAGTTACTTTGTGTGCTAAGATATTTGCACTATAAACGAGACACCAGCACTTGGTAATATTTTGTGTTTTTGCAGTGCGTGCATCAAGTTCAGCTGATTATTTGACTAAAAAGATTGTGTAGTATCAGTAACTTACAGCATTCACCCGTCGTGGATGAGCATGAAGCGACAATCAGTTGTGTTGTTGACTTTTCAGCAAACCGTCATATCAAGCATGCATGAAGAGACAGTGGGAAGGAAAAACTCCTCTCCAGCAGAACCCGACTCAGCGTTAATGACCATCAGGGGGGAAACAGAGGATACACACAAAAAGAGAAAGTGATTCAGGAGTACTTACAAATGTTAACGAAAAGTAAGAATTTAAAGGGGCAGCGTCATGTAAAATCTACTCTGTTGAATTTTGCATCATGTTATTTCTTCATCAAAAACACACCTGGAGATTTTCTCCAATTCTTTCTGCCATGACAACCATTCAGCTGTGCAGAAAGGACGGGTGGACCCTCCACCTGCAGCTCCCCCACACAGCTCCTTCAGACTAGCCGGCAGCAATTAGCAAACACCTGGTGGATCATTATAGGAGCTACTTCTCAGTGCAAACAGAGCGATGTTGTGATGACTTCCTGAAGGCGGAGTTTCAGAAAGAGGAGGAATTTTTAAAGAGACAGACGCCCAATTACAAAGTATAAATGTTGATTGATATACAACTCTAGAATAAACTAAGACCACTGCACTGAACCCCTTTGAAAACCTCCTGGTTATTCCACCAAATGTTGATTTCTGAACTCTTCCTGAGTTAAAACATTAATATTAGTGTTTATAAATGAATATGAATTTATTTCCTTTGCATTATTTGAGATCTGAAAGCTCTGCATCTTTTTAGTTATTCTGACCATTTCTCATTTTCTGCAAATACTAAATTTTTTCTTGAAATTTCAGAAACATGTCAGTAGTTCATAGAATAAAAGAACAATGTTCATTTTACTCAAACATAAACCTATAAAGAGTAAAATCAGAGAAACTGATAATTTTAAGTGATCTCTTAATTTTTCCCCAGAGCTGTATATTATATTGTTTTAACAACTGAAGCTAACAGTTACTTGATTGTGCTGTGAAACGGCTCTATGTGCCTGGAAAACATATAATACTACCCCTTTAATGCTACTGTCATTTACCTTAATGACAGTAGCAGCTTCTTTAATGGAGAGACATGTTAACAGAGGAGCTGTGAAGCAGTTTTCCAGTCTACAGATAGTTATCTGCAGCAGTCGGCCAATAGCGTTGTCCAGCAGAGAGGCGGGGTTAATCACTGAACGACAGGGTCAGTGTATCATCAATGGAGAAGGATTTGGTGTTGACAGCATTACAATCAGCTGATTCCTCCTCCAGGAAGGCGTCTAAACAGAAAATCAAACCAGATGTTGCTGCTATGGAGAGAAGAAAACAGAAAACAAAGCAATTCACTCTGCTAGGAACATATGGACCAGTCTGGTGAATGAAGGAGGTTAATTATTAAACCTTTATAAATGAGGAGAAACTTAAAATCTACTCAGGATTTAACAGGTGAAGGGAAGCCAAGACAGCAGATTTCAGTTTTAATCACAGCTCTTGTTTTGGATCAGCTGAAGGCTTTTAGCTGCTTTTTGATGGTTTCCTGAGAGCAAACATTTACAGTCGTTCAGCCTTGAAGCAACAAAGTGTATTAATTTATCAGTGCCTCTCTGAACGGACCGTTTCCAATTCTGGCAACAGAAAAAAATGTGTTCTTTGTTACAAAATATTTGTACTGGGAATAATATGTTTAGTTTGTATCTACAGTTTAGTCCAAAGTATAATATTATTTATACTTTTTTTTATGGATCGAGTTAAAATTCAGCCAAGAAGTTTGTTTCTGAAAGTGAAAAAAAATTATATGGTTATTTATTTTGTAGATCAGTACACCTTTATTGCTTTTTGCTAGGCTAATATTTGTTTTATATACACTACCTGGTGAAAAAACAGGCAACTAAAATGATAATAAAATATAAAGAATAAGTTTTAATGTAAATTCTTCTTAAAGATAGCATGTCAAAAATGTATATTGGAAAATCTTTGCTTCAAAACCATCAGAAGGGCGTTTCCCTTTATTACATTTAAACTTTTTTCTGCCATGCATTTTCCTTCCACTCAACTTTCCTTTAATATTCTTGGGTTCATCACTAGACTCAATTGGCTTCTTCAGTGACAACTTCTTTTTATTGGTCTTATGTAAAACTTTAACTTTCTGGAAAGGTTTGGGGTTTTTATCTTCTGTAGCCTAAGTCGTCAAAAAAAAAAAGCCATGGGGAGTAAACAACTTAATTACAGCCTTAGTGGCAGGAAAAGTGTTTTATAATTATAAAGAAGATTAAGAATCAGCCATAAACAGAAACCAAAACGTATGACCACAAAAAATTAGTCCAAAAATGTTGAGAATTAATGCAGTATTTCTAGTAAAATCAATGTGGAGACAGAAACATCCATCCCAGTCTAACTGAAACCAAAAGCTGCACACAAACTGAAAAACATTTTTTATTTATAATTTCAATTACAGCAATGTCTTACTTGAGGTCATTTGGGATTTTTGTTCATCCTTAAATACATAATTTTAATGCTGAGAGGAAAAACATAATTGTCATGAAAATATAAATTAACTTTAATTCCTAATTAAATGTCCAAATAATTTCCAATAACATTCTACAAGTTTTTAAGCACTTCTTGGGGTTTCTTGTGTTTTTTTTTTTTTTTTTTTGCTTTATCTGTGGTACATGTAGACATGATTATAATCTAAAAGGGGCTGAGCACCAAAAACCCAAAAAATACAAATGTTTCCATTCACAAGACAAACGCAAACATACTCCAGGAAAATATAAAAAAAATCTGTCCTCACAGCTGTTAGTGTGGCTCTTCAATCAACGTAATGTCTACAGACATCTTATTGAACACATTTTTTATGCTATGAAGTATAAAAATCTGCATTTTCCATGCATTTAAATACCTCAACTCAGACACCAGTTCAGAAATTCGGCTGCAGAATTTGCACTCGAGATTAGTTTTGCATGATGGTTTGGGCAAACCAGAACACACTCCGTCACACACACATCCTGCTGACCCGGCTTAAAGTTTTGGCAGTTTGTTTTAAAGTGCAGTAGGAACATTGGGCTGCTTGAATGACAGATACTTTAAAGGAGATCACAACATCTGTCCCGTCGGGAATCACCTGCCAACGCCAGATGAAGTGGAAAACATGACACATTTGAGATGCAGACATGAAGGAAGAGCGGTCTGGCTGCACATACAACCACAATACCTACCACACGCTTACACAGTGTTCCTGAGGACCATTAGATGCAGAACAACATCGTTTGCTGCCATTTCCCCACAACAAAAAATAGCCAATGAGATATATTCTACAATATAGCGGCTACAAAAACATACGTACTTTGCAAATCATGTTTAAACTTAAGTACTGCCCACAGGGAGACGCGTTAGGACTGGTTCATCCTAGTTTTTCCTCTACTCAGCTCATGCATTAGGAGAATCAAAAACCTAAACAATTCAAAGAAGGGGAAAAAATAATCGAAATAGAGAATTCACCCTATCTGACACATGATTGCCATTTGCAATAGATCAGCTTACAAAAAACAAAGCCCTAATCTTACTGTTTTGGGTCAAGTATGACACAAATTGTTCATAGAATGTCACCATAATCTACAGTTTCCTTTTTTTTTTTTTTTTTTTTTTTTTTTTTTTATTGAGTCGCAAACTTTGTGGTTC
Source organism: Poecilia latipinna (assembly GCF_001443285.1). Taxonomy (NCBI): domain Eukaryota; kingdom Metazoa; phylum Chordata; class Actinopteri; order Cyprinodontiformes; family Poeciliidae; genus Poecilia; species Poecilia latipinna. The sequence continues at coordinate 213,239 of NW_015112778.1, read as the reverse complement.
TCTTTTTTTTGGCAGTAAGATGAA
>NW_015112778.1:154846-210025 GCF_001443285.1 Poecilia latipinna | reverse complement strand
AGACCAAAATTTTTTTTAAAAGTGCCCCATAATCTAAATTTTCCTTTTTTTTTTTTTTTTTTTTTTTTTTTTTTGCAAGGCTGGCAGAATTCAAGGCTCAGTTTAGTCCGTAAGATAAGTGGAAGATACAAAGAGTTCCCTCCTTTAGTCCAGCAAAGGCAGCTGAGACAGGCAGAGCTGGATAAGATGGATCAAAACCATCACGGTCCTCAGTGCCTTGGTGAGTCCGGAGGGTTTGCCTGATAGGTGGAGTCTGGAGTCCTTAGAGAAACCCGATGCGGTCGCCATGGCTTATTTCATCGGCAACTGCTGCAACAAAAAAAACCCAAAAAAAACACAGCAATGACGCCTCAGAGCTGCATGACCAAACTTTCAATCAGTGTTTTCTAATGTTTCAATATGTAATTTGACATACCATTTTCAAATAATACAACGATAATGGCATAATAATACCAGTTTGTTCTCTCAAATATCAATAATTTAATTTTGTAAAGAACAATTCAATCTAGAACTGTAAAATATTTCATTTTTTAGAAAAAAAAAAAAAAAAACACAACCAAAATGGAACATGAAACTAAACAGCCTTTCAAAAAAATATTAATCATCAGAATGAAAATTACAGTCAGTTTTAATTTATCATGGCTGCCAGTCTTAGCCAGGATTTTCTTGCAAAAGAGATTTTTAATCTCAATGGGATTTTCCTGGTGAAATCAAGGCTAATAATAACAGTAACTGATTTATTGCTTATTGTTGATGGGTTATTTGAACCCGCTTGCTTGAAAAAAAATAATAAAAAAATCCTTTAACATTCGGTTACTATTAAAGGAACTATAAGAGAAAATTATATCCAGAGCTGTATGTGGTTTATTTTAGCATTATAGATGTGAAGTGTGTCAACATGTTTTCTTCAAATTCATTTTGTTTAATCAAAAAGTCATCTTCTCCTGACATTTGCTCCTGGCAGTTGGCAGTTACCATAGCAACCGGTAACTGACAGCTCCTCCCCCTTTTTCTGTCGCCTTCAGTAACTGTGGTATTTATTACGATCAGCTCCTCGTTTTCTTTACAAGTATTACATTCTAACATATATTTTAGACAAGTTTAATTATATTCAGAGCTTTATACACACTTTGGCCATGTTTTGTTTTTGTTTTTATCCGTTTTAATTAATGGTGTGTGTTTTAACAGGGTTTCATTTTACCATTGAACTGCTGTCAACTGCTCACTGGGAGCTATTGCTCTGTAGTTTGTTTAGGGTCATTTATTGTATTTTGTTTAATGTATAAGGGAAGAAACTTTCTTGTTCTGTTGTTATGCATGTTTAAATTTTTTATATAAAGTTTTAATTATCAATTGTGTGTTAGTTTTTCAATGCTCCATGTGTGATTTTATTTCCTGTACTAAAAATGTATATTTATTGTAATTTATGTTAAAGATGAGATTGGTTATGTGGATTAATTATGTAAATTTAGCTAAATACCACTACATGATCACAGTCAACCCATTTTTTTCTGGTGCCGTCTGCAACTGTGGGGCAGAAGATGCTGGATTGATTTTAAACACAAACTTGATTTTCTCTCGTTATAATAAAAACAGTGAACCTGAGTGTGTCTGTTGTGAAGTCAACCTACTAAACCTGAGACGAACAAGGAAGGGTTGCTTACGTAAATGCTTTATGTGGAAAAAAAAAAAAAGTCAATATTTCAATACAAATATGGGGCAGTGGCTTAAATATGTCAGCAGGCGGCTCACAGTAACAGAAGCCAAAGTACGGTGTTCATTAAAGGACACCCTACACCAATAGCCAGAACCCAGAGATCAAATATAACATCTTGGTGACTTCTGCTGCCCTACATAAACATACCAAAGTGACATGGTTTACCTGGGGGTCTTTCGTCTCATGCAGCGGTTGCTCCTCAGTCTTCACCTCAGCAGGAGGAGCAGAGTTGGCCATCTGTGAGCTCCTGGTGACCGGACCCCCGGCTCGGTCCCTCTTTCTGAGCGAGACGCGCTCCTCTTTCTTCAGCTGTGCTGGCAGTGCTGCTGGAGGTGGTTTGACCACTGCTGATCTCTTAGTCGCTGGCTTTTTGCCCGTACGCTTCATTCTCATGGTTGGCCGTTGTGCTGTGTCACTGGGAGTGTCAGGAGGAGGCGAAGGGGGACGTAGAGCCGCAGCTTGGCCCTTTTTGGTTTTTTTGCGGGCGGGAATAGGTGCAGAGAGCGCGGCAGGCCTTTTTAATCGACCCACTGCAGAAGGAGGCTTTCCTTTGCTCACCTCAGTGGATTCAGGCTCTGCTGCAGTTAAACTTCGGGCTCTTCTCTTTCCCGGAGGTTTAGCCCGTGGCTCTGTCTGCACATCGTCTTCTGGAAGTCTCTTCCTATTTGTGTTCTTATCCACTAAAGAAACGGCCTCTTTTTTCACCTCTGCCAACCCTTTCTTGCCCTTTTTAGTGACGGCAGGTTTCATGGGGCAGCTGATGACCATGTGTTTATGCAGACTAGCCGTGTAGGTGAACTCCCGGCTGCAGTGGGGGCAGACGTTGGACAGCGGCACGTCTTCAGATTTGACCACCACCTTCTTTGCAGTACTGACTGTTCTATGTTTCTGCGAGATCGCCTTCTGGACCAGCTGGTTTTTCTTCTTACTCAGGGCGCTCATTTTCATTTTCCCCGTTTCCTGATTGAAGTTGAGTTTCTTTGGTTGCCCCATCCGACGGAACGCGCTCTGACCTGCAACGGCGGCGGCCTCCGGTGCAGTCTCAGCTGTTGTGGTGGGCGACACCATTCCATTGGGGCTCTTCACAATTTGCTTTAGGGGAATCGGGTTTTTCTTGGGAGTGTAACGCTTCTTGTCGCTGGCGTTAGCACACACCAGTATGTGCTTGTGCAGCTCGGGCATGTTGTCGAAGCTGTTGCCACATTTGGTGCAGCGGATGGCAGTGCTGAAGGTTTGCGGTATGTTGTGGGTGGTGAAGTTTGTAGCAGAGGCCACCGAACCAGAGTGAGAGCGGCTGTGGTAGGGGAAAGGTGGTGGTTTGAAACTGGGATAGTGTTGATTGATGCCAAGTCGGACGTCGGGACCTTTAGGCTTCCCTCCCTCTGAAGCCATGATCTTTATTGTAGTGTACAGCTCCTCGTTGGGGTCCTCCGTGTTATTCCCGTTCACATCGGCCTCCTCTTTTGCCGACACGTCATTTTTATTGGGCGTTCCTGGCACCGGCGTCGAGGGAGCACTCTCCTCTTTGGCTCTGGACGGATCAGTGTAATTCTGCGGCCTCAGCTTGCCGCTCTCTACAGTAGTATGAGTGCAGGACTCGTTGGGGTGAAGGTCCTTTTGGTGCTGCTGGAGGTTACAGAGGAAGGCAAACTCTTTGGAACAGACGGAGCACAGGAAGATGCGACCCACCCCATGCAGCGCCGTGCGGTGGGCCAGAACGGCTGCCTCGTCGCCAAACAGCTGGACGCAAAATTCGCATTTGAAGGGCCAGTCAGCAGCGTGATCTGTGATGTGGCCGCTGAGCTCTTTGATGGAGTCGAACGGCTCCTCGCACACATTGCACACGAAGGTCTTGCAGTACGTGGAGTCCACTTCCTCCGCCTCCCGGGTTTCAGTGGACAGTTTATCGAGAGCAGCAGGCGGAAGCGAGGAGTCGTGAGGTGAGTGGTTTACAGCAGACAAGTCGTCTTCACAGTGAAGAGGCTCTTCTTTCACTTTAATCTGGGGGGGGGATTGCAAAGCGGCTGATGGGGAGGACCTGTGTGATGCAACAGGAGGAGATTTGGAAGATGACGGCAATTCTGGTTGAGGGGAAAGAGCAGCAAAATCGGTTTTCAAAGATATTTCCGTTTCTTCAACCTGGGTTAAGCTGCCGTTTGTTAGACTGTTACATACTGCAGAAAGAGAAACATCAACATTTTTAGCCAGGTCTTCTGTTTTAGGTCCAGGTGGACTTGATGCTACCGACTGATTGGGGGGACTTTGGAGTGGAGTGCTTGGATAATCTTGTGGCTCAGAAATGTTACTCTCCTCTTCATCCTTGTTCTCCTCCGATGAGAAATTTTCGATAGAATCCGACAGATGCTTGGGTTCATCAGCTTTCGGAGACATTTTTGGCGAGAGGACCGGGAGGGGTGAATCCGAAGGCTGCGGCGAGCTGGGGAGCGTTGGAGGAGACGGTATAGTGGGCAGAATGGGAGGAGGCGGCGTCGGAGACGTTACACTAGAAGAGCTGGGCGAGGAGGGGTTTATTGTGACCGGAGTCAGGGAGGGCGGAGACGGGTGAGCAGAATCCGATGCAACATTTGGGGACTGAGTACGAAAACAGCTTAGGGTTGTCAGGGTTGAAGGCCCCTCCTCTCCTGGCAACGTTAGACCAACGTACTCGTTCATTAGCACCTTTTCCAACATGCTCGTGTTTGGCTTCTTCTTCTTTACCGGGGGTTGTGGCGCTAGCCCGCCCTTTAAATCGGGTTCTGGGGTGGCTTTCCGGTTTACACTTAAATCCAGAGCCGAGTCTCCAGTCGCCTGGTTTGGGCCGTCGCTTCGCTTGCAGACAGAGCTGGACAGATCCAAGGGCTGCTGGTTGCAGGAACTCCCCCCGCCGCTGGAGGAGGCGTGGCTTCCGGAGGAGCTTGGAGAATCTTCATCTTCCTCATCTAGGAGGCTTTCAGAAGGCACACTATGGCTTTCCAGCTTTGGCACCTTGAGGGCGTTTCCGCTCGCTGCTTCAGCTTTACAGCTTTCAGTTTTGACAGTCGGACTAAGCTGTGGGGATGAAGGCGGAGAACCGGTCCTCCTTTTGAACTTTCCAGAAGCGCCTGGAAGTGAGGCCAGTCTATGGCTCTCGGTAATAAGGGCTATTGTTGATTTTTGGAAGTCTTGCGTCTGAAGGAGCTGTTTGAGTTTAGGGGAGAGATAAATGGTTTTCTCCCTCTGAAGTGTTGATGAATCCTGCTGGAAAAGTCCTCCTACCAACAGGTTGGATGAGGACGACGAGGAGGATGAAGGCGAAGGAGCCGTTTCCGTCTCCACTTTCAGGCTGGTGACGAGGGGGGGAGTTGATGTTCTTCTTTTTGCTGCAGGCTGCTCATTGCTAGTGATTGGCTTTGTGGCGTTCGTTCTCGCCTCCACCTTCAGTGCTTGACTAATCTGATTTGGGCTGATGATGACCGTGTCCAGGCCAAACAAAGCCGCCGACCTCGTGTCCACTTCTATCACCTCACAGCTGCTTGCCGTGCTCGTTGACACAATCTTGCCATCAATGTAGAAGCTGAGGTTCTCCGAGATGTTTTTGGATATGTCGATGGCGTAATCGTCTCTGTCTGCCTCGTCCTCCGTGTCGGCACTGGGCATGTAGACCAGAGGAGGGCTGGCGCTTGGGGACGCGCCCGGCTGCTGTGTCGACGCCTCCTGCAGCAGCATGCCTTTCCTGCGAACTCCCTTCGGCAACAGGTGGCGCTCATGTATTCTGCGTTGGTGCCTGCGCATGTTAGTGTGTGTGCCGAACGCTTTGTTGCAGTACTTGCAAGGATGAAGCTCCTTTGACTCCCCGTTCTCATCAAACATCGACGGACGATCGGTGTGGAGTCCCAACTCTTTCCTCTGCATGTTAAACTGGGACCCTATGGCTATGAGCTGACTGGTTGGACTGGTGCAGTCAGGACTTGAATCAGTCTGCCCTGCAGGACTGAGGAGGCCACCAACTCCAGCCTGGGAGCCGGGCATCTTCTTGGATCCGTTTTCGTGCCGTCTTTCATGCCGCCGGCGCCCGACTTGTGAGCTGAAAGGCTTATTGCAGTATCGGCACTTAAAGACTTGTGCTTGCTGGTTGCTGATGCCATGAACATGTATATGGCGCTCCAGACCCTGTCTGGAGGAGAAGTGGCGCTCACAGTGGTCGCAGGGATAGGATTCTCCTTGGAGGTCTTCCTCCAGCTCCCCGTCGGGGTCCTGCTCAGGGTCTCCACCCCGCTGGGGTAGTGGGGGGCTCTCCTGTGGATCCTTATGGCTTTCTCCACTGCCAGATAGCAACGAGCTCGACTGCTCGGATAATTGCTTTGAGGTTTGGTGCTGCATTTCACAACTGTCATCGCCATTCTCTTCTTCTTCGTCCTCTTCTTCTTCATCTTCCTCATAGTTTCCCCTGTCCACCCCTGATGCGGACGTGTCCTGCAAATGCTTGTGGTTGGTGCTTCCTAAAGGATGGGCTTCATGGAGCTCCTGAGAGGTCCCTGACAGTCTCTCACCCTCCTCCTTATCACCTGAGTAAAATAAATGAAAATTGTGCTCCCTTAGTGAACATATTTTGAATTAATGGGTCAAAGTAGAGCTTTAATTACTAAACATTTGTTTAACTAATGAATAAATACTCACCTTCTCCCCCCTCCCACATTTCCCTGGCAGTAGTTTTGGTTCCACTTGTTTTCTTGAATCCACCCAAACCAGCCTGTCTGGCTTTCTCCACCAACTTTCTTCTAGCTGAAACACACACACACACGCCACTCCGTATTAGTCATGGTCACAACAAAGGTTTACAAGGCAAAGGCTTCAATTATGTTGATAGAGCTACTAGACAAAATAGTTAATCACCAAATTTTACTGGAAATTTTGTTATTTACCAATAAAGTATAATAAGCAAAAAGCTCAAGTTTCACTGCAAGCACAATAATAGCATGAAATGTCAATGAACCTCTATGAACACATTTAAATCTGCAACTATGGATGTGTGATATAGACTTTAAAGTCATTTTGGTAGATAGTATATTTATTTAACTTTACCACTGCACAGTCAGAACTTCAGAAAAAACAAAATGCATACCCAAAAATAAAACTTTACAAACATGTAACTATGCTGCTTAGCAGAACATTCACTGCATTTTATCATATTTTGACATGTAAATTGCATCATTTACCGACGTTGTCATGGAAACCAAGGGAACCATAGCTCGGATAGTAAAAGTAACGCACCCAATGACACTGCCATTTCTCAGTATTATCACAGGTTGGATAATTTTTATTATAACGATGCGAGTACGTCCCCATTTCTAAGCTGCAGTCTACTTCAGAATGACACCAGAAGTTAGTGTTCGACCAGATCAGCTCTTCACTTTATTAATAATTAAATTACTGAATGCATTAGGAGGAACCTTGGTCTGAGAATCATTTTAAGATGACAGCATCGGAGATACATCGTCTCCACCTTTTCCTCACTTCACCACGTCAACAATATCAGAAACTGACCACATCGGGTTTACAGTCTTGTGATTATTTTGATGATAGATTGTAATGTCTATATTTGTCCTGATTAAAATCGACGAGTCAGTGATTACTTTATTCCCTCTATGCTTTCTGTGCATGAACTCTGTTTTTAGAACCAGCAAACATTTTAAATCAAAACTGTGTTTTTTAAGAACATGTGTTTAGTTTGAAGACTTTCTATTCGTTAAGATTTTAAACTACAGCTGAACAAAGATAGTCCAGATTCCTTAAAGGTTGTGAAACATCCTTTTAATAAAACGCCAAGTTGATTTAAAACTTCAGAGCTGTCCACTTGTCGACTGTATTGGTATTTACATAACTACTACTGGTTGTTTTTTCATTTCAACACTACTCCACAACATTTTATCCTTCTCATCTCCACCAGATGTTTTTACACTTATGATACCAACCATGACTGGAGTTTGTTATCTGTTGAGTCTCTGACATTTCAGTAAAAGTTCAGTGTGTGTTAATGGTGAGAAATGACGCAGCGCACCATGGCGGTACCCTGCGAGTACCGGTCCAAACACGGCCTGTGGCTATGCAGTGTTTAAGATGCTCATGCAATGCAGTGGTGCTACAACTGAAGATGAGCTCCGTTTTAAACAAACAATCTGAATTCAACGTACTGGAGACACTGGAGATTATTCTGTGTAGACGTTTTTTCAGAGTGCTACTCCACACATTTTTAAATTACGCAGCTAAACTCCGGCTTAAATTTGTGATTTGTCATAAAATGCTAAAGGAAACCAGATGTCTCATCTTAAATGGTGCGATATTAAGCCTCAATTAAAGCGAGTGCATCTTTAATTTGAGCTCACGCTGAAAAAAAGTTGTTTTTCCAGAAACAAGCCGATCCCAGAGCAAACTGTCTGCACCCACTCCCAACATCCTGTTTCTCAGTTTGAGGTTTAATTTGGGCTCCTTTAATGAAGGCTCCTTTCATCATCTCCTTCTTCTGCAATTGTTTAATCACACTTAAGAACAGAGTGAGCAATAGCAGCTATTTACCAAAAGATTGTGTGATGACAGCATATGTCGAGAGAAAACACTTTTCTACAACCTTAAACCAACATTAAGACGAAAGTCTCCTGGCATTTAGTTTAGTTTTGATCTTAAACCAATTTTTAAAAGAGTAAGTATAATGTAATTATTTAATAGTTGTTTTGTTGAACTTGAAGCTAGACGGGTTGTGGTCTGAGGCCTAAATTCATATAATTACGTTCTTTACTTCCTTGTGTGTATCATTAGATCTGTACTATATAGAGTCATGAATGTCAACTTAAAAAAAAAAACATTTCTATAAAAGTATAAACAAGAATTACTGATATGGCCATTAATAATAATCAAAAATAAAATTTCCTTTCTGTTTAAATATGCAAAGCAGTACATTGGTGAAAAATGTATGACATCACAGTAGTTGAAGTAGTTGAAAGGTGTTTTGCCTGCAAGGCTTCACAGAAACGCAGCCCTGCAAGACAGAAGCATCAAAAACAAGTCCTGGTCCGTAAACTCAAAGGATAATCATTCTAGTTTAGAGTTATGAAACGTAGGAATATCAGAAGCAAACATGTGAAACAATCATAGTCTGTCTTTTTCAACTAGATAAACCCTTTTAAAAAGCCTTGTAGTCACATCTAACACACAAACAGGAAGTGATTACCAGCCATCTTGAACTGCACTGTCCGAAAAATCATTATTTATAGGATGATGTTCTGTTTTGGTTAAGCTTTTTTTAGTGAACTTATGCCAAACTGGTGTTTGGCTGCTTAATATAATAAGGCGGAACAAAGATGGAGTGCAAACTTTTGCGACAGAGATTAGGTAAATAATTTTTCACTAAGGTAAAGCCTAAAAGAAAATGTCCTCTTCTGGCAAAAAAAAGAAAATAAAACAAAACCTGCCAATGTCTGTGGACCACAATATGTCAAGCTTACTTAGCAAAACCTCTTAGCTTCAGCTGTGATACATTGTTTTTATCTGTGTGTGAGCCAAATGCAGCTGGTGTCTGATTATCTGTGAATATTTTAGCGTTCCTTTCATCGTTTATGTGAAGCATTAGCTAGAGGTGACTTCCCATGGTCACACAACATGTTGAGGGCAGCAGATGGACTTGAGCTTGAATGGCATGAACGATGGTTTCCTATAAGTAATGTTTAGCTACATCGCTGCAGAGTACTTAAACACATCAATGAATTATGGACTTGTGCAGAAAAAAGAAAGACTGTATGATCAGTGTAAGCCATTTTGGTGGCAAAGTTTAAACATTCTGGTGCAGATAAAGTTAACAATACTGGTGAAAACCTGGTGTATAAATTACATCCAAATCCTTCCAGAATTTTCATATTTTTTGAAAGTGCTCATACAACTGAGCGCACCACAGAGAGCTTTTAAAAATCTACATAGGGTGCCGGTTTGTTTGGTCTCCAAGCTGCCGCTACCAGACATTTCTCCGGATTTCCTCCCCTTTACTTTGTCATTGAAATCCTCCCATTTTGAAGCCAAATTCAGGCTGGAGACTTTTAACATTGCTACATTTATTAAACTCTGCGTTCCAAGTGCACGGCCGTCATCCTTAAGCAATTTTTGGCTGCATTCTAGATTTATTTTCCCCTGATTGCATACTTCTCAATTTCAGTCAATAAAATTCAAAGACCTGAACACAAGTGGGAGGGGAAAAAAAATCACAATGTAAAAGTTAGCATTATCACAGATAAAACTAACACTCACTTTTACAAACTATCATCTTAACGTTTCTTTGATAAGCATGGCCTTGAATGAGTCAGGAATAAAATGATAACAAAATAAAGGAGTCTGGAAAAAAAGATTAACTCACTTAACTTTCAGTCTCAATGTTTCCTTTTCATGGGGGATAAAGCAGGATTTGTCTCGCCATATATCTCATTACAACAGAGTCAAGGTTCCTGTTAGCTGTAGGGCAAATGATGACCTACACAGGGCTAATGTGACTGGAATAATCTAATGATATAGGACATGTTTATAAGTAAAGCTTGACAGCTCTAGCTTTCTTCTCTGAGTTAACTTGCTGCTTTCCTTTATGGAAATACATGTTCAAAGTTCATACTTGTGAATGTAGGAGCACATGACAGCCATGTTGGTTGTGTTGACACTAATTTGGGAGAAGAGTTAACAACATAACCCGTGTGTTTTCATTAGCCATGATTGAGTTTCTGAAATAAATAATTTAAAACTGTTGTGAAACAGATGTAAAAAGAAACGTACATTTGTGGCGCTTTGTTTGAGTTGGCCAGTTTGAATCCATTGCTTTAACAGAAACTAAATGAAAACATTAGAGATTAATTTCGTTGATTTTCACTAAATTAGAAGTGGTTTCATCCACCCTGTAAACAATCTGCTCCTCCACACCGAGATGTCCGTGCGTCCAGACTAGCCGTTTTTAGCCTCATGCTAGCTTTCAACGCATTAAACTGTAATAACTCGATGAATTTGTGATTATCTACCACAACCACAGTCAGAGCCAACCCGAACACGCTACACAGCCTCTGTATTTTAAGGCTGCAACTAAATACTTGAGCCCAAACGAGACTACGGTCGGGATAAGGAAGCTGGCTCGTTAGCTAACTTGCTAGGCCATCATCAAGTAGAGAGGCTCGGGCGATGGATGAACCCAAGGAAGGTCACATCCTCAACAACGTTGGGTCCAGGGAAAGAAAAACCAGCTCGGAAACTCTTTAAACACCTAGATACGACAATCCAACCCACTCTGCTGGGCTAATACAGCCAAATTAAGCAGTATTAACGAGTTTTGGGTGAGGTGTGAAAGTGGAGAAAAGCCCCATACATCGCACGTTAGCTCCCCTTTAGTAATAGCCAGCTAGCTCGTCAGTTATAACTTTGGACCGAGTCGCGGAGGAAACAACACGCAGAGTGAACTCAAGCTTTCAGCGTGGGTCGGTATTAAGGCCTCACCTCGTTTCGACCTGGGTGAGCTCCTTCTGCTGGCTCTTTCTTCTTCCAGCGCAGCTGTTATCTCGGGGTTGTCTTCCACTGTGTACCACACCAGCAGCTCCTCTCCTGGCCCGATAGGCTGCAACGATGTGAGATGAGCCCGGCAGCCAATCAGAGCGCGGCTTGCTGGGAGGCAGCGCTCGGGTATTTGGACTACTGTGCATCTAATCTGTCTTATAACGCTTATGGAGCAGGGTTATTAACAGAGCTGGGTACAGCACCCACAAATTATACACTCCAGCAGGAGTAGCAGTGCTTCCGCATAGTTTTTACTCAAAAGTAAAACATATTTGTTAAAAACACTACTTATGTACCAGAGTTGGAGGGCAGAGTACCCGAAAGTTGTACTATACAGTAGCACTACTTAAATATGTTTTTATTAAAGCAAAAGTAAAAAGTAGCCATCCAAGAAATTACTCAAGTAAGAGTAAAATGTATTTGGTAAAAGGTCTACTTAAGTACTGACTGACTGATCAAATTATCAATCATTCCATATTTAACAATTACATTATCAGGTGGACTAAAATATAAAATTAAGTGGAAATTTTGGTATTCTAAGGACAAAAATGACAGCAATTCATACAAGTAAAAAAATAAATAATAATAATAATAATAATAAATAAACTCAGGCAAAAATGGTGTGTCTCCAAATTAGTTTCTTTCATTATAAAATTTATGAAACTTTAATAAAAAAAACTGCAGGTATATGTCTGTGTCTGGTGGATTTTTGGTTAAAACATGTTTGTTTTTTATTCAGTGGGTCGAGAGTCCATACATTTTACTCAAGTAAGAGTAGTGATACTTCATAATATAATTACTCAAGTAAAAGTAAAAAGTACAGTGTAGTAAAAATACTCCTATAAGTAATTTAAAAAAAAGTTATTCAAGAAAATGTAATTAAGTAAATGTAACTAGTTACAACCCAACTCTGGTAGTCATCAGTTTCATATTGGAAGAAATTGATTAGGAAAATAAAAACCTTTGTCTGATTTTGTTATTTTGTAATTATGTCATGTTTTCATTTTGGTCCTTGAAAATCCCACAATATTCACATAACTTTTTATTTTGATCTGTTATTAAATTAAATTACGTTTTGATCAGTTACTTAGTCTTTGCCTATTAACCAAATACTATTTTACTCTTGAGTAATTTCTTGGAAAGATATTTTTTACTTTTACATGAGTTAAAAAACAAACAATCAGCCTCATGCATCTTGTAAAAATCCAAACTACTTTACAACCTAATTAACATTAATGCTGCTTGGAACTGCAGCAGAACAACAATGTTTAATTTTATGATAATTAATTTGACAACTTTAATGTGAATCACTTTTTTTCTTAACCCTAACATGGGAAGGAAAATAATATCTTTAAACTTGTCTGTACGTAAAATTCTAAAAATATAAATTTCACCAAAATGAAATAAAAACATATTCAGATTAGTTTAGCATATTTCTAACAAGGGTTTGAATTTATTGTTTAGAGTCAATTTATTTCTGGTCTCTGTTGCATCATCAATGTCTGATCCATTTTCTAAAGCCAAAGTGTGAATGATGGCCTCTAAACTCTGGGAGGATCCATCAGGGTGATAAAGCTTTACTGTGTCGTTAGCAGCTGACAAGATAAACGTGTAGCTGTGAAAGAAAATGGGAACAAAATGTGGAGGTAATTTTTATTTCACAACTTCGATTGAAACAAAATCAGCAGCTTTACCAACTAAACTAGGGAAAGCTTTTGACATGTGAACCCATCACATGTGGTACCGACTCCACCTGCTTCACATGTGTAACATGAAAGTTTTTACCTAAAGCTAGCAGTGACTGAGGATTTACAATCACCAACAGAAAAAAGAGGAAATGGTAGAAGAACAGGCATCAGAGGATATCAGTGGTGGCATCTAAAATTGAGCCATAGGAAGTTACAGGACCGGGAAACATTTTTCAACCAGCTGAGACCAGAAAATTAGTTTTATCTTCAGGGTATCAAAAATGCTAAACTAAACAATCCAATTTTTGCTTATGATTTTTGTTCTCCAGATCTAATGTGGCCAGGATTATTCTGTTTTACAGCACACTGGCTTTGTTGCTGCTGAATAACAGCATTCAGTAAAGATGAATCCTTGTCCATTCTTGATGGTTATGCAGGAGGCTCCACTTCTGCTTTTCAAAGTGTGTGATTGCGCATTGAATTAGGGGTTGTGGTCAGCAGCAACTTATTTGGTTTTAAGTGACAGCTTATTCTGAAATGAGCTCCAAGCAGGCAGAACTGAGTATTTATCTCATTATCTAAGAATTATTTTGCGCATAAAACATAATAAACATGGTTTATACAGCCCATAGAACCTATCTTAACCTCTTCAAGGAAACATTATGGGTCACCTGTATTTAAATCTTAGTGTATGTAAACCTGTGGGATTGAAAAAAGGAAAAATATCCCTCTCATTATGCTTGTATTTATTAAATAGAAATTGTTTTGGTAATCCTAAAAAGCAAAGGGAAGTTTTAGACTGTATCTATGTAAATATGTGGTTTAAGTTGTATTTTAGTGTGTTAATTCAGTACAAACTAAACTATGACTTCATGTAACAAGATGTCTGCTTTCCAAAAACCAATCCAGATCAACCAGTTCATGAATCTACAGCATAGCGGGTCGCATGTCCAGACGCGAGTCTTTAACTTACCCTCAAAACTTTGTAGTAAATGGCTCTGTTGATCTCCAGTGGAAACAGATTCTGCTCCTCACTGGAACGAGCCCAGTTCACATACCGGAGCCAGTTCCCCTTCAGCGGGTCTGTGGCGTCGATGCACATCCATCCCCGAGCCGGGAAATAAACCTGCAGCGCACCATCGAGACAACCGGGTCAAAACATGAGCCGCCGGGCCGCGTGGCACGACTTTTAGGGAAAAACTCGGGTCACGCTTGAAAACTGGAAGCTGAAATATTATTTATGACATTTACCACAAGTACACTGCAAAAACACAAAGTGTTTGGTCTAGTTTTTAGGGCAAATATCTTAGAAGAGTTGAAATAAAATAAAACTAACTGACAGATAACCTTTCAGAAAGATACAGGAGAATGTTATAAGTAAATAATTCCTTAATATCTATGAAAAAGCGTCGCCTCTATTGGCAGATTATTTAACTGATAACATGTCAACACTGCTAGTTAAATAATCCAACAGATTATTTCATGATAGCATCATGTTATCACTGCTAGTTAAATAATCTAGTGATAATCCAGCAGATTATTTCATAACATCATATTAGTATGATGAAATAATCTGCCAGATTATTTCACTTTTAACTGTGGAATAATCTTGCAATTGAACAGTCATTTTTTCATCAATATTAAGTTATTAGTGATTTGAAATGTATCTTTCTGAAAAGTTGCTTGTAAGTTTATTTTTCTTATTTCAAGTGTTTTCAGATATTTGCACTAGAAACTGGACCAAAAACTTGGTAAGATTTTGTGTTTTTGCAGTGCGGTAGCAGTGGGGGTGTCAAGAAGTTTTTATTTTAACCTTTATTAAAACTCCTGCACTTGACTAAATCATTTGTAAAGTCTTGTTAAATCCAGACACTCGGCTTGTTTTAGATTTCCAGGCTCAGATTTTTGGCACCAGGACGGCAGAAATCTTGGCAGAGATGGTTAAAAATAACAATTATAGTAATTCATCAAACATTAATTTATTGTTTCCCACACTGTGGCTCAGTGAAGGTTTTCAGACTGTTTTGTTTTCCACGTGAAAATGAATTATTGTGCTACACACCTCCCACATGTAAACATTACTGGGGACCTGTGACCTCTTCTTCTTCTCTCCAATAAATGGACCAAACCGTTTCCCCTTTGGGATCACTGTGGTGGCCCAAACACCTAAAAATACAAAAATACATTATTATTAATAATAATAATAATAATAATAATAATAATAATAATAATATCTTTACAGCAGTAATTAATTTTGATTTATCTTCTATTCTGTTATCTCATTTCTGTTCTTATTTTTAACTGAGTAAACACAGTTACACCAAACTAGACTAATCTTTTTAAATCTGCTTTTGCTTAAATGTATTTGTTGTAATTTTTATATTGAAAAGTGCCACATAGTTTTACTGACTTATCGTGAAAGATGACATAGGAGTTAATGCATGACTCCATGTTTATTTATCAATTTAGGACAAATTAATGTTTTGGGTTTTTTTTTTGCTACATTGCAGTTTATAGATGTATAAACTAAATTAAACAATTTAATCTTTGCTCAAAGAATTACATTTACTTTCTACCCTTTTCAAGATAGAAAAACATAAAAACTCCTAAAACCTGCAAATTTTATATTCTCCATAACTCGGTAGCTACTACTTTTGCTCTTTTGCTGCACTTCTACCGACTTCAGTCTAAAATGGAAATAAGAGAGGAACGCAACATATTACAATTCAGTTCTTTTTATTGGCATTTTATTTCTAAAATAAAACTTCTAAATAGGTGTTTTGGTGTTTCAACTCTGGCCACTTTTATTTGGTAGGTGACGGAGTGAAAATGGGTTCTGGGGTAATAAAAGCATGCAGATCCCTGCACTAACTATTTACTAGACATAAACGTTAAGCTCAAAACTTTTACTGGATTACCATGATCATTTAATTTAACCACCGTGTTTATTCTGGCTGGCAGTAATATTAACCGTTTGGAGTGACCAGACCTGAACCCGACAGAATCTGTGGAGGCACAAAACATTAGGATGAGAAGGATTTTACTGCTGTAATGCCAATACAGATGTTTATTTATTTATCATTATGATGGATTTAAATAAATGTAATTAAATTCCAGACACAAACTTCTTATTCGAATTTATAATACAAAGTTGCCGTGGGTATGAATAATTCTGGTAAATTTTGACAAAATTTGTTTCTCATTTGATTATTTTTGACGTATTCAACATTTACAATAACAATTTTTTACTGTAGTGCAGCCATGAAATAGCAACTATAGAATTGCTGATCCTAGTTTTAAAAAAAACGTGGAAGAGCAGGAAAACTCACCGATGCGGCTCGGATTGACGGCCGACGGTCCGAGATTCAGATACTCTGGCAAGCCGCTCCACACATGAGCAGGAATTTCCTCCAGACTCTCCACTGACTCTCCAGAAAAAGCCATGATCCACACTAAGTGACGCAAACAGTGGGGGGAACAAACAACCCAACACACTGAAAGTTACTCAAGTTATCAGAAAAACTTCAGTTTTTAAAATGTTTCATCGTCACATCAGCAGCAACACGAAGCAAAGTTTGAAAAATGGGTGAATTCATCGTTGTTCTAACAAACCTGAAGGTAGATGCCACATTTATCAGACTTATACTTTCACTTTATTTTGTAAAGATTATGTTTAGCATGAGGAACAAACTTCCACTAGTTTTGGTCATTTACATTGAAAACCCAATATTTATGCCCAATTCAGGAAAGTCTAGAAAGATGTCATGGCTTTTTAAACTTTAAAGTTATTTCACAATGAGACAATAAATCAACCGTGTCTTTTTCTACTGACTTCCACACAATAACAGTATATATTCTGATAAACAAATGATCAATATCAATAGATATCTGATAGAATACTTAATATTCAATATATAGAACATATACTGAACTGCAATCCAGAACCGCACAGCATTCTGGGAGATGTAGGCAGAGGAAAGGCTTTAGCTTTTCAAGGTTAGTTAAAAGTAAGATTGGTGGCTTCAACTCACTCACTCACTCACTCACTCACTCTTTGGTTACCTAGCAACTCATTCTTTGGTTACCTAGCAACAACCTGCTGAGTAACTGGTACAGCAGCAGTCTAACCACTGTTCCTCATAACTGCTGGAAAAAAATAACAACTTTGAATTTAAACTGTTGATNGCTGCTTGGAACTGCAGCAGAACAACAATGTTTAATTTTATGATAATTAATTTGACAACTTTAATGTGAATCACTTTTTTTCTTAACCCTAACATGGGAAGGAAAATAATATCTTTAAACTTGTCTGTACGTAAAATTCTAAAAATATAAATTTCACCAAAATGAAATAAAAACATATTCAGATTAGTTTAGCATATTTCTAACAAGGGTTTGAATTTATTGTTTAGAGTCAATTTATTTCTGGTCTCTGTTGCATCATCAATGTCTGATCCATTTTCTAAAGCCAAAGTGTGAATGATGGCCTCTAAACTCTGGGAGGATCCATCAGGGTGATAAAGCTTTACTGTGTCGTTAGCAGCTGACAAGATAAACGTGTAGCTGTGAAAGAAAATGGGAACAAAATGTGGAGGTAATTTTTATTTCACAACTTCGATTGAAACAAAATCAGCAGCTTTACCAACTAAACTAGGGAAAGCTTTTGACATGTGAACCCATCACATGTGGTACCGACTCCACCTGCTTCACATGTGTAACATGAAAGTTTTTACCTAAAGCTAGCAGTGACTGAGGATTTACAATCACCAACAGAAAAAAGAGGAAATGGTAGAAGAACAGGCATCAGAGGATATCAGTGGTGGCATCTAAAATTGAGCCATAGGAAGTTACAGGACCGGGAAACATTTTTCAACCAGCTGAGACCAGAAAATTAGTTTTATCTTCAGGGTATCAAAAATGCTAAACTAAACAATCCAATTTTTGCTTATGATTTTTGTTCTCCAGATCTAATGTGGCCAGGATTATTCTGTTTTACAGCACACTGGCTTTGTTGCTGCTGAATAACAGCATTCAGTAAAGATGAATCCTTGTCCATTCTTGATGGTTATGCAGGAGGCTCCACTTCTGCTTTTCAAAGTGTGTGATTGCGCATTGAATTAGGGGTTGTGGTCAGCAGCAACTTATTTGGTTTTAAGTGACAGCTTATTCTGAAATGAGCTCCAAGCAGGCAGAACTGAGTATTTATCTCATTATCTAAGAATTATTTTGCGCATAAAACATAATAAACATGGTTTATACAGCCCATAGAACCTATCTTAACCTCTTCAAGGAAACATTATGGGTCACCTGTATTTAAATCTTAGTGTATGTAAACCTGTGGGATTGAAAAAAGGAAAAATATCCCTCTCATTATGCTTGTATTTATTAAATAGAAATTGTTTTGGTAATCCTAAAAAGCAAAGGGAAGTTTTAGACTGTATCTATGTAAATATGTGGTTTAAGTTGTATTTTAGTGTGTTAATTCAGTACAAACTAAACTATGACTTCATGTAACAAGATGTCTGCTTTCCAAAAACCAATCCAGATCAACCAGTTCATGAATCTACAGCATAGCGGGTCGCATGTCCAGACGCGAGTCTTTAACTTACCCTCAAAACTTTGTAGTAAATGGCTCTGTTGATCTCCAGTGGAAACAGATTCTGCTCCTCACTGGAACGAGCCCAGTTCACATACCGGAGCCAGTTCCCCTTCAGCGGGTCTGTGGCGTCGATGCACATCCATCCCCGAGCCGGGAAATAAACCTGCAGCGCACCATCGAGACAACCGGGTCAAAACATGAGCCGCCGGGCCGCGTGGCACGACTTTTAGGGAAAAACTCGGGTCACGCTTGAAAACTGGAAGCTGAAATATTATTTATGACATTTACCACAAGTACACTGCAAAAACACAAAGTGTTTGGTCTAGTTTTTAGGGCAAATATCTTAGAAGAGTTGAAATAAAATAAAACTAACTGACAGATAACCTTTCAGAAAGATACAGGAGAATGTTATAAGTAAATAATTCCTTAATATCTATGAAAAAGCGTCGCCTCTATTGGCAGATTATTTAACTGATAACATGTCAACACTGCTAGTTAAATAATCCAACAGATTATTTCATGATAGCATCATGTTATCACTGCTAGTTAAATAATCTAGTGATAATCCAGCAGATTATTTCATAACATCATATTAGTATGATGAAATAATCTGCCAGATTATTTCACTTTTAACTGTGGAATAATCTTGCAATTGAACAGTCATTTTTTCATCAATATTAAGTTATTAGTGATTTGAAATGTATCTTTCTGAAAAGTTGCTTGTAAGTTTATTTTTCTTATTTCAAGTGTTTTCAGATATTTGCACTAGAAACTGGACCAAAAACTTGGTAAGATTTTGTGTTTTTGCAGTGCGGTAGCAGTGGGGGTGTCAAGAAGTTTTTATTTTAACCTTTATTAAAACTCCTGCACTTGACTAAATCATTTGTAAAGTCTTGTTAAATCCAGACACTCGGCTTGTTTTAGATTTCCAGGCTCAGATTTTTGGCACCAGGACGGCAGAAATCTTGGCAGAGATGGTTAAAAATAACAATTATAGTAATTCATCAAACATTAATTTATTGTTTCCCACACTGTGGCTCAGTGAAGGTTTTCAGACTGTTTTGTTTTCCACGTGAAAATGAATTATTGTGCTACACACCTCCCACATGTAAACATTACTGGGGACCTGTGACCTCTTCTTCTTCTCTCCAATAAATGGACCAAACCGTTTCCCCTTTGGGATCACTGTGGTGGCCCAAACACCTAAAAATACAAAAATACATTATTATTAATAATAATAATAATAATAATAATAATAATAATAATATCTTTACAGCAGTAATTAATTTTGATTTATCTTCTATTCTGTTATCTCATTTCTGTTCTTATTTTTAACTGAGTAAACACAGTTACACCAAACTAGACTAATCTTTTTAAATCTGCTTTTGCTTAAATGTATTTGTTGTAATTTTTATATTGAAAAGTGCCACATAGTTTTACTGACTTATCGTGAAAGATGACATAGGAGTTAATGCATGACTCCATGTTTATTTATCAATTTAGGACAAATTAATGTTTTGGGTTTTTTTTTTGCTACATTGCAGTTTATAGATGTATAAACTAAATTAAACAATTTAATCTTTGCTCAAAGAATTACATTTACTTTCTACCCTTTTCAAGATAGAAAAACATAAAAACTCCTAAAACCTGCAAATTTTATATTCTCCATAACTCGGTAGCTACTACTTTTGCTCTTTTGCTGCACTTCTACCGACTTCAGTCTAAAATGGAAATAAGAGAGGAACGCAACATATTACAATTCAGTTCTTTTTATTGGCATTTTATTTCTAAAATAAAACTTCTAAATAGGTGTTTTGGTGTTTCAACTCTGGCCACTTTTATTTGGTAGGTGACGGAGTGAAAATGGGTTCTGGGGTAATAAAAGCATGCAGATCCCTGCACTAACTATTTACTAGACATAAACGTTAAGCTCAAAACTTTTACTGGATTACCATGATCATTTAATTTAACCACCGTGTTTATTCTGGCTGGCAGTAATATTAACCGTTTGGAGTGACCAGACCTGAACCCGACAGAATCTGTGGAGGCACAAAACATTAGGATGAGAAGGATTTTACTGCTGTAATGCCAATACAGATGTTTATTTATTTATCATTATGATGGATTTAAATAAATGTAATTAAATTCCAGACACAAACTTCTTATTCGAATTTATAATACAAAGTTGCCGTGGGTATGAATAATTCTGGTAAATTTTGACAAAATTTGTTTCTCATTTGATTATTTTTGACGTATTCAACATTTACAATAACAATTTTTTACTGTAGTGCAGCCATGAAATAGCAACTATAGAATTGCTGATCCTAGTTTTAAAAAAAACGTGGAAGAGCAGGAAAACTCACCGATGCGGCTCGGATTGACGGCCGACGGTCCGAGATTCAGATACTCTGGCAAGCCGCTCCACACATGAGCAGGAATTTCCTCCAGACTCTCCACTGACTCTCCAGAAAAAGCCATGATCCACACTAAGTGACGCAAACAGTGGGGGGAACAAACAACCCAACACACTGAAAGTTACTCAAGTTATCAGAAAAACTTCAGTTTTTAAAATGTTTCATCGTCACATCAGCAGCAACACGAAGCAAAGTTTGAAAAATGGGTGAATTCATCGTTGTTCTAACAAACCTGAAGGTAGATGCCACATTTATCAGACTTATACTTTCACTTTATTTTGTAAAGATTATGTTTAGCATGAGGAACAAACTTCCACTAGTTTTGGTCATTTACATTGAAAACCCAATATTTATGCCCAATTCAGGAAAGTCTAGAAAGATGTCATGGCTTTTTAAACTTTAAAGTTATTTCACAATGAGACAATAAATCAACCGTGTCTTTTTCTACTGACTTCCACACAATAACAGTATATATTCTGATAAACAAATGATCAATATCAATAGATATCTGATAGAATACTTAATATTCAATATATAGAACATATACTGAACTGCAATCCAGAACCGCACAGCATTCTGGGAGATGT
This sequence comes from Poecilia latipinna, assembly GCF_001443285.1. Taxonomy (NCBI): domain Eukaryota; kingdom Metazoa; phylum Chordata; class Actinopteri; order Cyprinodontiformes; family Poeciliidae; genus Poecilia; species Poecilia latipinna. Next base: position 188,471 of record NW_015112778.1, on the reverse strand, counting down.
AGGCAGAGGAAAGGCTTTAGCTTTTCAAGGTTAGTTAAAAGTAAGATTGGTGGCTTCAACTCACTCACTCACTCACTCACTCACTCTTTGGTTACCTAGCAACTCATTCTTTGGTTACCTAGCAACAACCTGCTGAGTAACTGGTACAGCAGCAGTCTAACCACTGTTCCTCATAACTGCTGGAAAAAAATAACAACTTTGAATTTAAACTGTTGATCAAACAGGAAATGTCACGCCACCAATTTGTCAGTATTTCAGATATTTAAAACAAAAACTAATCAATAATTATGTGAAATTATTATATCATTTTTCAGCCATATTATTCATAACAGTTGAATTAAATGGGCTGCATTTTAAGGAAACACCTCAAGCACTTGTTTTCTGAAACATCATAAAATAAAAAAATAAAAAGATTCAAGAATATTTCAGGAAGAGAAACTCATCCAAGTGTTTATCCACTCTGGCTCCCTGAGCTCAGAGAACAGACTTTAAAATACTGCTGTTCGTTTATAAATCACTGAACGGCTTAGTATCATGATACATTAAAGGTCTGCTGTTGTTATATCAACCTTCCAGAAAACTCATGGTTCTGGTCCGCAGAACCAGAACTAGAGAAGCAGCATTCAGCTTCTATGCTCCACAAATCTGAAACAAACTTACAGAAAACTGCAAAACAGCCAAAACACTGAGTTCCTTTAAATCAAGAATTAGAACCAGGGTCTTAAAAAGGCTTAACAACCATAAAGAAGGCTGGTTCTGGTTCTGTCCTGTTCTGTACAGAACCATCTTAAAATCAAGATGGTTCTGGACAATCCTGACCATCCGCTCCATGAATCTAGAAAAACAGAATCAGAGGCTTTTTCTAATTCGCTGTGATCCAGACTGCTACAGGAGATTTTTACTACCTACGGCCATCAGCTGCTACAGTAACGCTTTAATTAAATGAGCTACAACAACTTTTAGTTTCCCTTTGGGATCAATAAAGTACTTTTGGATTTAATTAAGTTTAAACGCCGTCTGTTTAGAGTTACCTTTGGTTTCTAGTAACAATCCATAGAGATCAATACATTTGATGTGGATTTTATTGATGATTTTGATGATCACATTTGACTAAATGTAATGTTTGTTTCATAATTATTGACTGCATGCTGTTTTTATGGTGTGAAGCACTCTGAGCTGCTCTGTTGCTGAAATGTGATAAACTGAATTAAAATCTGCTTTAAACGTATTCACAGTTTTCACTGTTTGTTTTGTTTCCATGATGCAGTTTGTTCACAAACGTCTTCTAACAAACCTCTGAGACTTTCACAGAACAGCCGGATCTATTAAACTACATACAGGAGATTTTAATTAGTTGCATCTGAGAAAATAATCAGTCATTCACAAAAACATTTATGCAGTGTTATCCTGTTGATCTGGCCCTTAAAATCCAAATAACAGGAAAAAATGAGAAAAGTTAAAAGTAAATGAAGAGTTTTAGTAATGCGTTACAAAAATAATTTTAAAAACTGAGTTTTTCTTGTAAGAAAGATTCAAATTTTCCCCCCATTTTCTTAAATCTTGCTCACTCGTCTTAGATCTCCATCCAGGAACATAAACATGTTTTCTTCCTCCAAAGTGGGAGGAAAGCCGATTGTTGAGGACAACAATGAGCTGCTGAAGTGAGGTGGGCTGGGCTCTCACTCATCACCTTCATTAAATATGAATCCATCCCACAAGGTCCCAGCGCAGACATCCCGACCTGACATAAACATGAGGAATCCACCATGGAAACCAGCAGAAAAATGACAGCAGAAACGCATATTATTCTCTTTGTCTCCATCTGACTGGATCACGCTTCGCCTTTTTTTTTTTTTTTTTAAGCTGATTCCTGCTAATAAAATGGATCAACTTTTTATTGGCCAGCCCATTCACGTTGATTAATTAATTATTTTTTTATTTTTTTTTTTTTTACTGAAGTTGCGATCGGACATTTTTAAACCTCCCTCGTAGCTGAAGTTCAATCAACAAACCATTTTTTTGTACCGCCTCTGCGCGTACAGCGGCGTGCGCAAAGCGGGTTTTTACACCGTTTTTAAAAAATAAAAGTTGAATAAAAGATTATTTAAAAGGTCCAGAGCAGCAGCGGCTGAGGGATGTAGTTTATTGTTACCCCTGGCTGTATGCAAGCCGTCCTCTCCCCTTTTCTCTCTCTCCCCCCCCGATCCTCCTGCTGCTGCTCCGGAGTAAGGTGGTTTGTTGAGGCTTTTTCTGCCCCCCATGTTCCCTCCCGTAAGGTGCTTTTTGGGGAGCGGGGTTTAGGATACTCGGAGGCGCACTTACCTGCGTTTGTCTGGGACCTGGGGCTTGGGGTTTTAATGCTCTACCTGCTTTCCATCTGCTGAAAATGGCGGATGGAGGCTTGAGTCGGGAGGCTTTTCAGTGGAGTCCGGATCGTGGTGTGGTGGAGTTGGGAGAGGCAGTCTGTCAGAGCCGATGGTGGAGCTGCGAGGCTCAGGTCAGACCGGGAAGGGCGAGAAAAGGCAGCTTTTCTAGGAGGCAGGAGGCTGTTTTCCTCCTGCAGGTCCGGTCCACTCTGCAGCCCCACAGCCAGAAACCAGGCCAATTAAGTAGATTCATCTGTGAGCATAATGGGCCTGTAGGATGGTGCCATCTGTGCGTCCATGAATAGCCGAGACGAACTCAAGAAAAGGAGGAACAGAATGATGTTTAACTTGGAAAAGCAACAGGAAATTCACGTTTCTTTGCATTTAGTTAACATTTTTAAACAAATACGGGCTGAAAACAACACGTTATTGTCATCTCAAGAACTGGTTGACCTTAAAATTTGAATATAAAACATTTGAAAAGAAGATGGTAAGTAACTAAAATAAGTTTATTTTTAAGGATTGGAGTTGGTCTAGGAAAGCTCATTGGATTATATTCAACACAGTTTAAGTTTTTTAAAAATATATATTTCAATTCAGATCAGCTCAAAAAGACGTCAAGCTTGGATCTGAACCCAGAGGTCAACACACACAAAAATTATGTAAAAACATAAAATACATTTTAATTATTTTTTTCTAGCTACTATCTATAATAATATTTATTAATATTTACTGGTCTCCTTTTTGAGTGATTGCAGCAATTAATTTTTCTCTGCACTGCATAAACAGAAAAATCTTACCAAGCATTTTTTCCTTTGTCTAATTTCAAATGCAAATATCTTATTACAATTTAAATAGGATAAAACTAGTTCCAGAAAGGCAGGAGCTTTTTGTAAGCAAATAATTATTGAATATTGATTCTGAAAAAATATTAGATCCGCTGGAAGATTATTTCGCTTATTTTCTGCATGTTGTAGAAAATAATCTGCCAGTGGAACTAATATGTTTTAAAAATCAAAATTCAAAAATTATTTACTGAAGACAAGTTCCTCTGTGTTGCTAAAGTTACTTGTAAGTTAGTTTTGACTTATTTCAAGTGTACAAAGATATTTGCAAAAAAAACTAGACAAAAAAAAGTAAGATTTCCTGGTTTTGCAGTGCAAAGAAAAACGAATGTTTGTTGTAACTCAAACTGATACGGGAGACGTCTGGTGGAGACGAATAAATGCTGTTAGACCTTAGACATAATAGCCAGAAAAACAATTCAGATGTTTTTACATTGTTTGCTTATCTAGCAACCCTGAACAGGAGAATCTGGTTTATATCAACATTATTAGATTATTTTTCTCCTTTTGCTCTTTCCTTTGGTTTATTATTTGTTGGTATTTTAGTTCATGTAAAGCTCTTTGAGTTGCCTTGTTGCTGAAAATGTGCTGCATAATTAAAATGACCTCTTATTGCTCTTGGTTCAGGCCCGGCGTCGTTGACCGTTCTCCCAGTGCATGCTGGGTTTCTCTGGGTACTCCGGCTTCCTCCCACTCTCCAAAAACATGAGCGCTGGGTTAACTGGTTTCTCCAAACTGCCTTCAGACATGAGTGTGTATCTGTGTGTCCATCAGCATCACAGAGGTCAAATGTCAGCCTAACAGTGGCGTGTCTGGACTGTCGGGGGAAGCTGGAGGGAATCCACTCATGCAGAAAAACCAGAAAGGGGATTTAAATCTTTGTGCTGCAAGGAAAAATATTGTTAGCAACATAAAGAAAGGTGTGTTTAGTAATTTACATCTGTAGTTTCTGCTTTAGTTAGATTAGGGGTGTCCAACGTGTGGCCCGGGGGCCATTTGTGGCCCTCTTGATGATATTATGTGGGCCCCGATTGCAATTCTGCAATGAGGCACAGCTGGTTGATGTGCTTCTTTTATCACAAAACCCCCACAAAATAAAAATAAAAAATGTTTCAGTGTTAGTGGTAGAGCAAACTAACTCTCAGGTTTCTGCATTTATCTTATTTTTGCAGTAAATAAAACCGGAAACAGCTTCTACTCAAAAGCTACATTAATAAACAAAGAGCAACTTCCTGTTCTTGTTTAAAGGAGAATAAAATAAATAACTCAAAAAACAGTGCTGTCCTATAATTTATGTTTTGGAGCTACAATCATTTATGGATACATTTTTTTACACTAATCTTTTGGTTTTGTTCAAAACATTTTTAAATTCAATATTGAGCTGATGAAATAATAATAAAAAGCTACAATATGCTTTATTTTTTTTTTAAAATGCAATAAAAGTTAACATTTTGCGTCCCTCCTGTGTTTCCAGCTTCATGATTGTGACCCTCATTGTTTGGACTTGTCAGCATTAGAAACTAATTTTAATCTCCTTCGTGTTGCTGAATAAACATTTCTCTGTTTCTTTCTTCATTTAGTTTTTTCCTGTTTGTTGCATGAAAAACTCCTGGATCAGATCGAGATCAGCAACTTCGGAAGATATTTCTGTGATTTACTTGCCTGGCTGCAGAGTTTGTCCTTTGCAGAGTGTTATGAAATGTTTTTATTTACTAACGGCTCACCAAGAAGGGATTTATTTCCTCCTAGAATGCAGCTACTGGTTTTTCCATCCAGTTATGGCTCTGAAATATGTATTTCATTTTATTTTTGCTGCTGGTTTTATCTGGAGTCAGATTCTGCTGCAGACAAGAAATGTAACAGAATATCTCTCATCTGTTCAGAAGATAAAGATTTTCCCTCGATCTGCCTCTCTAATTTACGATTTGGAAATTAACTGATTAATTTCCATCAACACTTTAAGGTCAAATTAATAATTTTCTTTTTAGCATTGCTCCATAATTCCTTTAAGACTTTAGCCTTTGTTTTAATCCTTTAAAGTGTTCTTAGATTTTTTTTTGTCTTTTACCTTTCAGCTACAAGTTACTATTAAAAAACGTATCACAACCAGGCCCGATTACTACTTTAGAACCAAGAAATATTTCAACAGAACCTCAAAAAAACAAACAAACAAAAAACATTAAAATTAAAGAACAGATGAAGAACAAAGTCACTGACGCCTATCCGACTGGAAAAGTTTACAAAGTATTTTGTATTTTCCGAAATATGTTTGACTTTGCAGTTTACCGCCTTCAAATTGGGTCTCTGTCTCTTTAAGAAGCTTCTGCTCTTTCTGAAACTCCGCCTTCAGGAAGTCGTCACAACAATTTTCCTCCATTAAGCTTTCAGCATCATCTTTAGGAGCTTTTTTCCACTGATAAGTAGTTTGTATTAGCAGCTCAAAAGATGTGCAGTTCCACTAGGTGTTTGCTAATTGCTGCTGCTAGTCTGGAGGAGCTGAGTAACCATTTTTATTTTCCATATTTCTTGTAGTTCAAGTTCAAAGATGCTGAAACTAGAAGTGGATACGTCAACTTAATTCAAATCAATAATGATGTCTATCCTGACAGACACATGATCAATACCAATAAATGAAATAGTTTGAAGGTTCAATAATGTCACTGAACTCTAATCCAGAGCCGCACAGCATTCTGGGAGATGTAGGCAAGAGGAAAGACTTTAGCTGCTTAATCTCTCATAGACATCTAAGCAAAGATGGTGGAATCTCCTAACTCACTCCCTCTTTCGTCACCTAGCAACGCACTCACTCTTTGGTCACCTAGCAACAATCTGTTGGGTAACTGGCACTGCAGAAGTTTAAGGTTTCACCGTTGCGCCATAACTGCTTTAAAATGAAAAAAAAAGAAGGTTGTGTAGTGAAAACTGTGGATGAAACAGAAAGGTTTGGTTGTATTTCAGATATTTAAAACAACAAAAAGATTAATAATGATCAATATCGACTGATAGGAAACCTTATGTCGTATTTTTCAGCCATATTGTCCAGCCCTGTTGAATTAACTCACGCAGTCCCACCCGGCATGGAAAAAGGTAAAACACACATCCAGCACACAGGCATGACTTTTTAAAAGCACACTGTTCCTGGTGAAAAATCCCCTAATGAGGATAATTTAAAGCAATTTTCCAAAGAAGAGTTGGGTCAGCATTCCTCCACAGTGATGTGAAAGACTCATTACGAGCTATCGCAATGGTGGAACAACCAGTTATTTAGGGAGCAATTACTTCTTCCTCATAGAGCCAAGCCGAACTCAAGCTGGTGAAGAGGCTGCAGTCAAAATGAGAACGATCCGCACATCAGCTAAGATCAACTGCGGAGCTTTAAAAGGTTGCATGAACTCTGTTTGGAGAAATATAAAGAGTGACTCAAGACTTTTGCACATTAGTGAGCACAGAGAACTTAATAAATCACTGCCGACTCATTACCTTTACATTTGTTAAAGTAAAAGCTCGTTTTTCCTGGCTAAACTTCTTAGTCATCATTGTAGCTTCTCCGATATAATAATTTTTTTTTTTTTTGCGTCACATTGCAGCTTTTATCATTAGGGTTACACGCATGTTGTGTTTGTGGCCACTAGAGGCCGCTGTGCGACCACAAACTACCAGCAGCAGCACTGAAATACGAAGCAAGCCACTGAATTATTGTTCTGTTTGCATGTTCCTCCTGCAAAAGAGTAAACATTTCCTTCTCTTAATGATTATGAGAGGACTGGTGCTACACATGTTTTACATTGTGATTTTTGGTGACCAAAACCACAGACATCACCTTTCTGACAGGCAAGAAAGGGAGGAAGTTACATAAAGAGTGAACTTCAGAGTCTGGTTCTGAGTTTTCAAGGTTTTTATTTAGAAGTGAACTAACTTTCTGGATTATGTCCAATTTAAGTAAAATTTTTATGTGGTAGATTAAAGTCAGAATTATGAAAGAAATAAAATAAAAATCTGAATTCTAAGAATAAAATAATTAAAATTCTGATGCTAATGTCAGAATTATGACAAAAGAATGTGAATTCTAAGAAAAATAAATTATCTAAATAAAGACAGAATTTCAATAAAAAAATAGAATTCAGAAAATAAAATCAGAATTCTGAGAGAAAATCTAGATTGGAAGAAAATTGTTAAATTCTAAGAAAAAATCCCTTTGAGATAAGAATGCTGAGGAGAAAATGTGAATAGTAAGAAAAATATAAATTTTCTGATCAGTCAAAATTACAAGAAAAAAGAAACAAACATCTGAGATTAAAGTCAGAATTCTGAGAAAATAAAATCTAAATTCTGAGAAAAAGACAGAATTGTGATACAAAATCTGCAGTTTAAGAAAAAAAAAATTCTAGGGAAAGAAAATCTAAATTTAATGCAGACTCCTGAGGGGGGAAAAATACAAATTATTCTGCTTGAGGTCATAATTATGTCTCTTTTTCGAATCGCCTTCTGAATCTCCTCTAAGTCTTTACAGATGACTTTCTTCTTCTTCTTGAGACTTTATGAATGAACTTTATAAAGGCTGTTGGAGCTGCTGACGCTGTCAGTCAGTTTTGCTGCATCATGTTTAGTAAAAGCAGACTAAGCTGGATGCAGGTCGCTGCCGTTTTGTTTATTCTCGTCGTACAAACTCCTGAGAGCAGAAGGGATTGATCCGCTCTGCTGCTGAAGAAATCCACATGTAAAATAAAACGACTGGCTGAGCGACACTTTGCACTTTATCTGGTTTCACGACGAACTCGTCGTTCCTGAAAAACATTTCAAGACTCCAGTCTTTATAATCACAGAGCTGCAATCAAATCATTTCAACATTTTTTTTTTAATTATTAATTTTGTTTGTATTAATTACGTCTATAGTCAGGCGGAGATAATTATTGCCAACAAATGCAAAGAAGATTTTTTCTTATAAGGAAATTATGACAGGGATGTTTTTCTGCATAACCTACATAAAAGAAAAAGCATGAAACAATTTCCAGAATAAAAGGTTTGGAAAGTGGAAATTTTATAACTAAGTATTAAAATGTGTTTGAATTAATGAGGGATTTGTGTTGTTTGTCCTCTGCAGAGGATCACAGATACTTGTTTTGTACAGCAGCAAAGTGTCAGTTTTATTTTTATCTAAGTGCTTCACGTCATCAAGGACATAAAAAAAAAACGAGGAGTAAATTTCTGCCAAAAAACCCTCAAAATTTTAGATTAGAATTAGATTAATCTAAAAATTTCTTGAAAACTCAATCGAGTTTCCGAGTTTGAAAAGTAAAAAGAAAAAAGTTAGAAAATTTAGAATTTGCCCCCTTGACATTTTCTAGAAACAATTTCTGAGTCTGAAAAGTTGAAAATTTGCTAGAACGGACTCAGAAATTTCCTTGAAAAAAAATTGGAAATGTATTGATATTAATAGTTTAAAAATTACTAGGAAACTCAAAAACCTTTAGATTAATCTTAGAATCAGGAAACATTTTAAGTAAAAAAAACATTAAAAAAAAACTTTTGAAACTTCTGAGATGCATCTAAAAATCTCCGGCTTTTCAAACTCAGAAATTTCCAAGCTACTTCTAGAATTTTTTTTAGATAAATTTAAAAAAAAAAATTTCTTGCACAAGACATACAGTCTTGTGCAAGACTGTATGTCTAGCACGCTAGCGCCCCCTGCAGCCAGAGAATACGCTGGGGACAGATTTTGATGCTGCACTGGAGATGCTGCAACAGAAAAGTAACAATCATCTTACAATCCTCCAAACTTCAGTTTTTTTTTTGTGTGATTTTACGCGACAGACCGACAAACCCAGGTTATCTCTAGAGGAGAAAGAGAAAAGTCACGTTTAATAAAAATTAATCCCTGATGTCCGACCGGAGTTTAAAACAAGGTCAGTTTCCAGAATAAATGCTGCGTTTTAAATTATGCGCAGCTGAAAATCACCAGAAGCAGCTTCAACCTGTTGACTCACCGGCTGCCTGTTGTGCAACAGCAGAGACGCTTCATCCTTATTTTATAAATAGTATTTTTTTTTTTTTAAAGAGATGTTTTTGAATGCAGCCAAAAAGGTTCAACTTTTGCTGAGTGATGATTTATCGCTATAGGAAACGAATAAATGTAGCTAAAGTATGATAAAGTATTTTAAAATCTGAATTATATAATGGAAAATACTTTTAACTATCAATAATCTGCTTTTATATTTAATTCACATTATTTATTACATAACTTATATATGCATATATTTGTAAGGTTATTTAATTTCATACTTTTTAAAAAACCTTTTCCGTGGCGTTTGTGCAGACAGAAAAATCAGGTTTTCATTGTACAACAAAAACTGTTTCTACTGTGAAAATGACAAACATTAAGAGTTTGTCCGCTTTCTCCTTTAATTTGCATCAGGGAGATTTTTTTTTTTTAAATTTTGTTCAGCTGTTAAAGTCTTTAATCTGCAGTAAACACCAGCACACAGAATATCAAAACATTCAATATTCTAATTTTGTAAGAAATGTTACTGTTGATTGATCCAAGTCAGAATCATGAAGCTGAACTAAAATATTAAAATTAGTCAGTGTGCAACTAAAACAAACCATCTTCCTGGTGAGTATCAAACTCATTAAAATTCACTTTTATTAAATGTAAAACTAAAAATTCACACCTCAGATTAACATTAAATCCAGCTTCTGGATTTATTCTCCATTCAGTCCCTTTTAAATGTTTAATTCATTTGAATACCTGGAAAAAAAAACAAAAAACAAAAAAAAAAAACGAGCTCAAGTATCACATTATTCCACAGTGAAGTTACCATATTTTATTTCTTTAAGTGCCATTCATGCATATTGGGGAAAGGGGAGGATGGGTCGGGGCGGGTGGTCGGGCGTTGGTATCGACAATTTTCTAATAACACTTGAGTTATTTTACAGCACTAAACGAATACAAAGAGTAGCTGTGTCACCTCATCGGACAACAAAAGTAATAAACCGTGCAGTAAACAAACAAACAAACAGGGAGACAAAGCAAACAAAACCAAAAAAAAACAAAAGAGAAAGAAATGACAAAGACGAAATAAAAACAAAAACTACAAAATAAAAACACAAACCAAATATATACTTTCAACACTGAAAACACTGAATGTAGAACCATAGGTACAGGTAAAAGGTAGTGTCACACAAAAAGCCAACGCATTTTCATCACATATATACAATATAGATATATACATACTGTCACCCTCTGATAGGACAATAACAAAATATTCTTTTCCCGCCTCTCTCTTGTGAATCCCCCCCCCCGGAGAAAAAAGGGGATGATTGAAAAGACACACTATGTACAAGCACAACGACACACCAGCACTGAATAAAACAGGCCCCAATCAGCAGTAGATGTTGGCAGTTCTCTCCAATGTTGTAACAAGGTTTATTTATTTTTTTTTATTGTTTTTTTTTCTCCCCAATAATAATAATAACAATAATAATAATCTCTCTGGCAGGTACATGTCCAGCTGTATTAAAAAAACAAAAAACACAGGAAGAAGAAAAGTAAAAACTTCCACAAGAACGCACACAAACGGACAAAATGTAAAAACTGGGATCCAGTCGTTTCTTCACCTTTTCCCTTTTTTTTTCCTTTCCCCTTTCCTCCGATCGTCTCCCGTCGGCGGATGAGTTCGTGTGAAAGTCCGTTTTCTCAGTCTTCGCCTGGAAGAGCTGAAAGGCGTCGCCGTGACCCCGTGCCGACCTCCCAGAAGATCCACGACTCGGTTCCGAGAAATTAGTTTGATAGAAACACAAAACATGAGCGAGAGAGGAGCGGAGGCGAACACACGAGACTGGCAGGAGGTTAGAAACGGAGAATACGTGGAGAAATGATAATAAATGGCAGTTTCATAAGCTTAAATCAGAGAACCTTGATTTTCTCCTGCACAGTGCAGCTTCTGGGTGTTCAAGATCTACGATCCACAGTATAAACCAGGCAAAAAAACAAAATCTACAGAGTTTGGTTCTGTAATGTTCAACTAAACTAAAAAAAATAAAAAAATAAAATGTTCGATCTCAAAGTGCCTCGTTTTCACAACATATTGTGATAATTTAAAAATAATAAGAGAAATCAATGATTGTCACTTTAACATGAAGTCAAACAGCACAGCAACACCAGGAGACGAAACCTCGTTAAATAAAACAAACTCGTTCAGGTTGACGTGACGTTTGGTTAGAATAAAGACTGGAAACAAACCGAGAACAAACATTGTGCTTGAGCTCCAGACATTAAAACAGTTCAATGGATTTAAAACCTAAATAAATTTAGGTTTAGTGACAAATTAATTTACCGAGAGGAAACCAGGAGACGCACCGGTCGATCGAAACCGATCGAAATATTAGATATTCAGTTTGTACTTTCAGATTAATGTTAATCATAAACAAATTCATGCATAAATCAGGGTTCGTACATTTTACCAAACTAAAAATTCACTTTTCAAATTTTTACACTTTTCCTGGAGATAAAATATGAAACTAAAGTTTCAATCCTCTGTTGTATAATTTATTACTGTTAATTGTGTTTTGTGATAGCATTTGATATTCTACAGCTAAAATTTTAACTGATCTAAAAATAAAAGTTTAATCAGATTTAAATTCAGATTGTGAGGAAAAAGTGCATTTTTATCTGGTTCCAGCTGTAAATAGTTCTGTCCAAATTTAGGTTTTCAGCAAAACGTTGGATTGGACTTTATTACAAAACTACGCAGTTTGAATATCAGGAACTTTTAAGGACTTAAGATAAAATCAAACGAACCCTGATAAATGGAAATGATCAATTTGTTTTCTGTTGGATTCAAAAACAGGAACCTGTCAATTATTTTTTGATGTATTATTGCATGATAAATAAAAAAAAATCAATAATTTCTGTTTGAATGATTTTTTTTCTCACACTGGACGATAAAAGTCTTCAGTCTGGTGTTTTGGTCTCAGTTTTTTATGAAGGACAGTTTATAAATCATTTAATTTGTCATTTTGTTTATTTACAATGTTTTCCATTTCCAGTGTTAAATTTATAATTTAAAGTTTTTTGATCTTTTAGAATCTGTTCCTTCATTATTATTTTAATATTATATTGATTGAAAATGGTCTCAAAACAACAATATTATCATTTATTAGAATAACTTCTGGGACAATTTATCGGCCAGTAAAAAATGTAATTTTACTGGCCGACCTGCAGGTTCAGATCGTTCTGTTTTCTATGTGCTCTAGTTCTTTAGCACTATTAAAATCAGAATCTGTCAGGAAAACTCTGCTCAGTGCATCTTCACAACAACTGAATAAAATAATAATCTCTGCAGGGAAAATGTTTCTATGTGCCATTTATTAAAATCTGATATGAAAATAATCCCCTTCACTTTATAAAATTTATCACCAAACATGAACCAGGTTTGTTTTATTTATTTATTCTCAGTCCTTTAAACCGAGAATAAACCTAATCAGATTAAATCTTGCAGGTTTATTTAGAGTAGGGGTGCACCGATTGCAGTTTTTAGGCCGATTGTAGATTACCGATCTATAAAAAGCCTGAACTGCCGATTTTGGCCGATACCGATTCATGTTGTCTGAAATGTTGCTGAACGGAGGAAGAAAGTGGACGAGTCGGTAAAGTGCGGTGAAATCGGCTCCGATAAATCGGTGCACCTCTAATCTGGACAACAGCTTTCAGTAAACTCGGCTGACTGCTTTGTTAATCTCTCAACTCCCAGATTAAAAAGCCTGAATACAATCCCAGAAACATTGTGCTACTCCCTCAAACAGAGACACAGTGCTGCAGCTGGAGAAGCACCAGAACGGTAGAACCCGACGCGGCGCAGCAGAGCGGCCAATCGAAGCGGCCGCTGCGGGACGAAACGAGGTCGGCTTTGCGTCTGGAGGCCAAGTAAACAAAAGGAACTCATGTGCAAAGGGCTCATCCTCCTCTAACCATAGTGTCTCTTTAGGCCAGCAGCGCTGCTGACCGTGGAGCCGGTTCTGGAGAACCTTCGGGTCGCTCCACTGCTCTGTGCTTGAGAAAACCTGCCTGCGTGAGCCGCCTTCCCTCCTTCACCGTGTGCTTCGCGCTCACACAGAGCAGAGGTGAGTGCAGCCAACAATCGGAGCCTAAAATTACAATTTAAAGAAAAAAAACAACAACAACTGATCGCATCGGACTCTGCAGGGAGCATCAAACGGTCTCTAATGTTCACAAACAGACGCTTTGTTATTGATCATTAGGGCTGAAGCTAACAATTATTTCAGTAATCAATTGTTCTGTTGAATAAATCGGATAAAAAATGGCCACATTCTGCAGATTTTTCATCTAAGCATAAAAAATAAAGAATGCAGTTCCTTTTCAAAATTAGAAAATAAACATTTTTATTGCGTAAAAAGCAATAATAGCTTCATTAACGAATCATTTGTAGCAAAGGATGAATCTGAAGTTTAACACTTTTAATGTGAAAAGCTTTCTATCAACATCTGCTCATTATTTATGGATTAACCGATTTATAATTGGCGCTTAATCTGAGTTTTCACATAATTTGAACTAGATTAAGCTCAGTCTGCCATTTATGGAGAATATGTTTACAGAAAAATAATATTTTTAAAATCTTAAATCCAAAATGTGTATATTTTTAAAACAGTTTTGGCTTAATTACTGCTTTGCCTTCTCTGTTCTCGAGTTAATGATCAATCAATCGATTACTAAATTAGTTAATTATTTCAACAATGGAGTCATGATTAATCAGATTAAGCCCTATTGATCATTAAATAAAATCTCAAGTATTTTTTTTCCCTGAATCATTTTCTCTCCATGTTTTCTTGCAGATGTTGCTCTATTTATTTATATATTAATATATTTATTATTTGGGATCTGAGGTGGAGTTTCAGACGTTTCTGTGGCTGAATAACTGAGATGTTAATGAGGTTCAGACCATTTATTATTCATCGTGTATTAAGTGTCTTAATCTGGGACCCGAGTCCAAATTTCGTGCCACAAATGAGCAGAAGTGGTATGACAGTAAAAAAATCCTTGAATCTTCATCCAAACAAAACTCAACTCAGATGTATCGTGATGCTAATCTTATTGTTTTTGAGCGGCAGCATCTTATTTAGTGAACAATAGAGACTGAAACAGTTTGAGTTTGGTTGAATTTCTAAAGGTCACCAATCTAAACAACTCTAAACTTCACAAGACGCAGATTAAATTCAAAGGTCTGTTTTCTCACTCCTGATTTCATCTCCTCAATGTCACAATTCATTCATCTTTAAGTGTTTAAGAGCGAACGATGAGTCTCTGTTCTCCCATGGCACACAGAGAGCCGATCACAGCGCCCTGTGGGATCCCTCTCCGGCTCGACTCCCGGTTTAAAAAAAACAAACAAAATAAAATCAAACCAGTGGGGATAAAAACAAACAAACAAAAAAACACCCTGTTCAGATTTTAAACATCTGTAAACCTGTTTTCCCCCAGAAGCGACCAACGAGCACCATCACGTTACTCACAGAGACAGACGGCCTGTGTTTTCTTAAAAATAAAAAATAAAAATAAAAACAAAGAGACAAAAATATCATAAACACAAAAAAATAAACAGAGGGGAGAGAAAGTTGGAGAGAGAGAACTTCATCTTAGAGGCAGCTGAGGCCTATGTCGACACGAGAAGAATTACAAGCTGAACACGTCGCTCAAATCACATGACAGTTAAGGAGCAGAGGGGTCAGGGGTCGGGTGGGGGGGGTGTGGCAGGAAGAGGATGGTCTGGGTAAGAGGAGGGGGCTGGCTGAGGAGGGTCACTGTCAATGAGCTCCACTCGTCTCCAGACGAGAGCAGGTCTGGCTGAACATGATTGTCTTCAAAGTAACAACGTTTTCTGGTTGTGGTTCGCCGTGTCAGGACTCTGAAGTCTGCGGGGCTTTTCGCCGTGTCAAACGTTCCTCTGCATCACACAACCTGCGGCCTCGTCGGCTCAGCCTGGCCTCCTCCGGGCTTCGCCCCCCCCTCCCCTCCTCCTCCATCGGCTTGGACTTGCTTTGACGGGGAAGTGGAGCGGCTAGACGATGGAGTCCCAGTCGAAGTCGTCCTGGATGTCGTCGGCTTGCATGCGATGCATCTGGAAGGTCCTGGAAGGGATCATGTGCTGCTGGTTCATCTGTGCATGGTGTCCTGCAGGAAACAAGCGGCAAACATGGCAGGTTGTTATTGTTTCACTTTAAGAAGCCAAATACTTATTTTGAAGGTCTTGAACGACAGTCCTCCAGGGTTTTGATATTTTCTTTGGACTATCTGACTGTTTTTCAGTCATTTTCTACAGAGGGATCGTCAGTGGACATCACCCTGCTGCACATCAGAACAGGCAAGAATAAATTATTATAATTATTTAAACTATTTACAATTAGGCTAATAAAATAATTTACATCTAGTAATCAGTACAGATCTCCTCTCTGTCCAGTGAAACTCCCATATGCAGCTTTGTTAGAGGTTTTATTTTCAGCACATTGTCTCTGCACCTCACTCTGCATCCGGTTCAACCTGCTGAATTTTAATTTCTGAAGGTTTAGTTTATCACCTGCCTTGATGGCTGCAGCTACGTCTTCATTTCTCTCCAATTGTGACCAAACTAGGAAGAAATGATTTTATATGTCTTCTGAATGCTAAATATCTGGGGGGGTTTAAATAAAAATGTACATATTTTATTTCTTATTGTTCACCACGTATATGTTTACAACATGCTAGCTAATGTTAAAACAGCAAGATAAATGCAGGTAACCATAGAAACTAGAGAGAATCCAATGGACGGCTCGGCTCTTTCTGCAGTCAAATTGCGCGCGCGCGCGTTCGCTGCGTTTAACAAGCAAATCATCCTTCTGTGAACATGTCGACAGAAGAGATGGGAATCGAGAACCGGTCCTCAGTAGTTCAGCTCCTTGGAATCGATTCAACTGATCGGTTAAGGCGCGATGCATTTGCGTGACGACGTGTTGGCCACGCTCCGTTATTTTGCTTCAGAAAATATCCAAGATGGCGTCGCAGCAGAAGCAGCATGTTCAGATCTTTAATCACAATAAGAGGAGGGAATACATCCAACATCCTCAAACCACACAGCATGTAACCGATTTGTACCAATGTAGAGTGTTGATATGTTGCTTAGCAACAGCGGTGACTCTGGAGGGGGGCGGAGCTTTGAGCATCTCCATGGAAACGTTAAACTACTACTATTAATGTTATGAATAATCTCCATCTCATTAACATTTGCAGTCATATTAAATAAATTAGAATATATTTTCCGATGAGGCTCGTTTATTATGTTAAAGGCATAAGCTGTTGATGTTACAATGTTTATTTGACAGAGGGATTCTTATTGCTCAAGTTAGTTTTTATTTAGTTTGAATCAAACATGGTGCATATTTTGAATTAAAGAGTCTATTTCATAAATCAATGAGAATCGATAAGGAATAAAATCTGCAACCTGACTGATCGACTCAGCCCCAGAGTGGAGCTTCAGCTCTCTCAGTTTAATCAGTAAAACATTTTGTGCGTTTGTGGATCTTTTTGAAGTTATGAACTGTTTCGGTTTGTGAAAAACCCAAAAGCCACATTGAGGTCTGACACTATTAAAAAGTGAGAAAGGTTTAGGCGGTGTGAAGAGGGAATGATTTCTCAGAGCAGGGTGTTTATGGGGCGATTACCTGTCATTGTGGGCCCCGTGTTGCTCATGGGGGGCATGTGGGGGTATCCGGGGGGACCCATCATCGGGGGCATACTCTGTCTTGTGTCCATGTAGAGGTTTCCTGATGATTAAACACAATCAGAAGCTTTCTCTGACATTCAGCAATCCTGAATCTATAACACGTATATTAACAAAATAAACAATGTGAAAATAAAACGGCATGTATAGTTCACCGTTCACTTTAGGCTCTGTCGTTTTCTCCTACTACTCTCCATTCTAACATTATTTGCTGGTATTAATGTGGTGTTTGTTTCTCTTTTTCTTTAAAAAGTAGAACCGGATCAGTGATTCTGCATTTAGTCTCTTTCTTTCTCGCTGCCAATATAAATGTGACCCATTTGTCCCGTAAAGTGCCTTGCGATGACGTTTGTGATTATTTCACGTTATTTAATTAATCTACATGACCCGTTTTTAGCACAGACACTCCAAATAAATCGCTTTTTAAAACATAAACTGCTTTAACCTTCTGCAGGTGTACAGACCTGTGTTGAGGTGCTGGCCGGGTTTGTTGGTGTGCATGGCGCCGTGACACACAGGACTCTGTACTGCCCCCTGCTGCTGAATGACGCCGGTGCGAGCAAAGAACTGGTTGATGGACGAGCAGAGGTCCGCGATCTGGGTGGGTTCAAGGCACCAATTGTTCAGCTCAGCCTGTCTCATGCTTTCTCTTAAACCTTTGGAGACAAATGCAACGTTTTTGGAAATTAATGAAAACTGGAACAGTTTCTTTCAACAGAATGTAAACGTAGCAAGCGAACGACGCGTCTGCAGCATATATTCATCATATCAGCAACCTTCAGTGGGTGATATTTAAAAAACATCCTACCTTGCATTCCTTGACTCTTAATTGGATAAACTGACCTGCTGAGCTGGGTGTTTTGGTAATTAAACTTGAAGGCGGTGTTATTTAATTGAAGAGCTCGGTTTAATTAAAGTTGTAATCAACTCTGGAGTGCCGACACATCAGCACTCAATCAAAGGCTGGAGCAGAGCTGTACATCCAGCCTCTGCTTTTAACGTCGGAGGAAATTAATCTGGAGTCCAGATCACTCTCAGGTGAGTCTCACTGTGTGGATTCATCACTGATTTATTTCAAATGTTTGACTTGAAGCAAACAAAAAAACAAACAAAAAAATCATATGATACAAGACTTAGAAATGGATTATTACTGTAGAAATGTTATGTTGACACAATCATCCTGAGCTGAACTCAGAAAGTGAAGCATTACGGAGAGGAAGATGTGATGAAGATGACCTACAGGTCGCTCCGTGCCACGCCGCATTAATGCAGTAAGTCGAGCTAAATGTTGGAGCAGATCTGCTACGTTTGTTCTGATTTGATTGTCATTTTATCCTGTTTTCATAACTTTTCTGTCTGTTCATCAGTTATTTCTTGTATAAATGTTTTATTTTGTTGATTTTTTTCTTTCTTCTCTCAGGACAAAGAATGAATTTAGGTATTGTGCCAATTCCTGAATATCTACTCTGCCATGAATGGTGTTAAAGTTGATTAATGTCAACTATTTTAATTAAAACATTTTTTTTTATCTTTTGTTAATTTTTTTGGTTAAGACATTGCTTTTTGTTTGGACAATTTTTTTTAATTGTCCAAAAAAACATTAAGATAATTTCTGTCATTTTTTTAAACAACCGGAAGCAACTGATTAGCACCTCAAAGCTCAAATGAGCTCAACTCCATCGCTCTGTTTTCAAACCACACAGCCAAACAGATTTAAAAAGGAACGGCAAAAGCAAACGAGGTGGATCAGCAGTCTTTGCCTAGAGCTGATGATATATGCTGATGATTCTGTCACTGGATGGTGAGGTGTTGGCATTCTGCGTCATCATGAAACATACAGCAACAGTCTTCAGTCAGAGGTATCGTCAGATATGATGCAAGACTGACTGCTTCTGGAGAGTGAAGATACTTCGATGATATAAGTGAATGAAAAGGTTTTTTCAGAAAGCTGACATTTCTGTATTAAAATAACTTGTTTTTCCTCCTGTAATTATCTGATAAGGTGAATTTCGGGTTTACTTTAGTTGTAAAAAAACAAAATAAACCATTAAAAACTATTGAGCTGAGTTACAAACTGTAAAAAGTTTCACATTTTAAATCAAATTAGTTAGAAATGGGGTAATTCTTCATCCTAATCCTTTTCAAATTAATTGAATTACAAACAAAAACTATTTTTATACTGTTTTGATTTTTTGAAACTGGATGACAAAAGTCTTCAGTTTGGTGTTTTGGTCTCAACTAACTTTTTTTTTTTTTTTAAGGATAATTCTGTTTACAGAAACTTCATAATTCATTTTTTTGTCGTTTCTCTAGTTTTATTTATTTTGACTATTTAAAATGTTTTCCAGTTCCAAAGTTTATTAATTTGACAATGTGTTCTTGCATCAGTATGCCATTACCATTATATTACTTCAAAACTGTCTCAAAACAACAATGTTATCATTTATCCCAACAACTTATGGGACAATTTATCGCCCATTCTATAGTGACAGTGCTGTTATGAATAATAAAATCCTGAGCGCAGGTTGAAATATAAACTAATGGTGCAGGGTTTATTAGTGCAATGGACCTTGGAAAGGAGAAAGGTCGACATCAGCCCAGTTGTAGCTGCTGGCAATACGACAGCTTTCTTTCAGGGCATCCAGATTGGGGTACCACTCAGACCGTAAACCTGCAACACAGACACACAGAACGTCATGTCTGTAACTCTAAGAAGAGCATAAAGTTAAGAAGTCATAAAATCTAATTAAATTCTAATTAAATACTGGCTGCTGAATAATAACAGCTTTCTTTTTTATTTTAATTTTAGCAGACTGTAAGGTCAGATTATGCATTTTCACTGCAGTCACGTTTTTGCATTTGTACTTGCAGTAATCTGGAGCCAAAAGAAAGAGGAGACGTCAACTCATCTGACGGTCGAACAGTTCCTGGAAGTGGCCACTAGGAGGAGCCAGTGTCTATAAATCCTGCTGAAGTCGGGGCTTCAGCATGGCTTTGTTCTCCACACCAAAGGTAATAAATTAAAAGATAATTTACTGGTTAAGAAATTAAATTGTTTTCTTTGAGCTCTCTGGCGAAACGGGGAGGATCACCTCCAAACACGGTCATGACTGCACCTGAGCGCCTTCGTCCAGCCGTGTGACGGATTCAAACAAAGGGAAAACAAAAGCAGACGCCGGTCCAGCAGAAAGAGACGGAGGGTCTCACCTGTGTTGCAGGCCATCTGTTGCGGGTGGGAGAGGCTCTGGTGCTGCTGTCCGTGTTGGGAGGGGTGCTGGTTGTGCTGCGTGTGCTGGGCCGGGTGCGCCGTGTGCTGCTGCTGCTGCTGCGGGTGCTGGCCGTGGGTCGGGTGCTGGCCGTGCTGGGAGTGTGCGGCGTGCTGCGGGTGCTGGCCGTGTTGGTTGTGCTGCGAGAGGTGCTGGGCGTGGGGCGAGCCGTGGCCGGGATGGGCCTGGGCCGGGTGGGACAGGGGAACCTGGCCGCTGTTGTTGTGGTGGTT
Source organism: Poecilia latipinna (assembly GCF_001443285.1). NCBI lineage: Eukaryota > Metazoa > Chordata > Actinopteri > Cyprinodontiformes > Poeciliidae > Poecilia > Poecilia latipinna. The sequence goes on along the minus strand of NW_015112778.1, from coordinate 167,995 downwards.
GTTGGGCTGGTTGTTTGACAGGCTGTTCTGAGTGTTGATGGTGCCACTGGGGGAGTGCTGATAGGAGCAGGAGGTGTGGGTCTGCTGGGAGTTATCCGACGGTATGCCCATCAGACCTGAAACACACACACACACACACACCGAGCTCTGAGGACACGCAAACAACCAGAGACTCGGGCAACCTCCCAGTTTATGACACTGCAAACCTCAATGTACCTTACTGGAATTTAAAACAACAGGCCAATATAAAGTAGAGCATCAAGTGAAAGTGGATAAAAATAAATCTAAAAACAATCAGAGGGATTTTGTTTTGGTGCTGGGTGATATAGAAATCCAGCTTTTAGCAGTTTTACAGTATTTTCTTTGAATAATTTAATCGAATTTCCACAACAGAATGACATTAAAATGATAAATTCTTATATCTAATTATCTTGTCATTAGGTTGAAAACAATATGCTTTTCTTTTACATCCATCTCTTTTTGCTAAAAATGTTTCTTTTTCTGCATATTAAAACCTAAAAATAGAAATAAAATGGTGGTTCCTTAAAAATAAATTTCCCATAGTGGACAGGAAACTTGACATTTTTAAATTAAAAATATAAAAATGTCCTATGAAAAGGTCATTTTGATAAGTTTATTTACCTGGACGGGGTACAAAAATTAGTCTTTAAATATGGCAAAAGTTGCAGACCCCTGGTATAACCGTTTCATATAAGTCAATATCAATAATTATTGATTAGCTTTTTTCATTTAAACATATAAAATCCTGCCAAACTAGTCACCTGACCGTTTCTGTTTTATCCACATGTTCCTGCAGAGATGTTGTACTAATTTTCTCTTTTCACTCCACACAATTGTTTGTTTTATTTTTAAGCAGTTATAAGGCACCGAACTGCTGCGCCAGCTACTCAACAGGTTGCTAGGTAACCAAAGAGTGACTCAGTGGGTTGATTCCACTAATCTTCCTGAACTGGCTGTTAGGTTGGTTGGGTGGCTAAAGTCTTTCCTCTGCCTACATCTCCCAGAATGCTGTGCGATTCTGGATCAGAGGTCAGTGAAATTATTCAACATTTTATCGGATCATGTGTCTATGGCGAGATATATATATATATAGATATATATCTATATATATATATATATAGCTATTGATTTATTGCCCAGCCTTGTTTTGTTTACATTTGTAGTCTGTCCCCTTTACTCTGACGCCTCTGAATAAAATCCAGTGTTCCCACTGCCTCCAGAGATTGTTTAATTTAATTTATTTCAAAGTAGGGAGCCAATAGGGGGCGCTAGGGGACCTCAGAAAGTTGGAGGTAAAATTAAAAAATACAAAAATAAATCAATATATTTTTAATTAGAATTTTATCACCATATAAAATAATGTTTTTTAATTAATATTATAAAATAAGAACACCAAATATCAGTCTGTAGATAAAAAAAAAAAAAATCAGTTACAGACAAACCCTACCATTTTTGGCTGTAACTGCAGTAAAAACCAGCCGTTAGTTTTCTCCTGCTTCATGTCTATTCACTACTTTGTGATAAAATCCCAGTAAGAAACATTGAAAACTGTGGTTTTGATGTGATAAAATGTGGAAAAGCTCCAAGGGTGTGAACACTTTTGCTAGGCCTTGTAACTGCAAACAATACATTTGAATGCAGATGTAAAAAGTGGATAGTAATGTAGTTAGGCTCTCTCTCAGTGTTTACTTTGACTTCTTTCAAACTCTGAGCAGCGAGGGTTTGAATCCCTCATGAAATCATCATCAATGCAAATTCAGTTTATGCTAGATTTTAATCTTTGGTTATTTCATAAAAAGTAATCAACTCAGTAAATATCTGAAAATAACTGATCCGGGAAGCATGTCAGGGGTTTTTAATGGAGAGCTGCTGCAGGAGCGTCAACATTTGAGAAAGACCAGTTGCCATTTTGTTGCGTCAGGGAATGACTCAGCTTGGGCTATTGGACGTTTCACAAGCTGGAGCTGCTGCTCTCTTTCCTCCTCAGAGTCCTGTATCATCTCTGACTATCTGGTTGTGCAGCTCTTTAAGCAGCACGAACATCTGCGCAGCCCGCTGCAATCATCTGAGCGGTGGGGAGGGGCCCTTAAGAGGCCCCGACCTTCACAGTTTTGGCACCGCGAACCCATTCCACTGGAGTGCTTTCAGAGCCGACTCTGGGCCCCGCACCTCCACAATCGCCGCAGGGGTGACAAAGGTGCATCTCTTATCGGTACAGAAAGCCCATTGTCCAACCAGGGAAATACAGAAAGCAATTAGCGCGGCACCGGAATAATAATGCGAGCTCATTACCTATTATCAAAGCCAGTGAATTAGCTCACTGTCCGCAGCGGCAGAGTGTGAAATCCTCCAAGCTCGATTATTTACGCTCTTTAATTGCAGGAGCTTGTCTGAGAGAAATTTCACTTTTATGCACGTAAAAAAAAAAAAAAAAAATCTGTGTTTTAACTAATAAAACACAGATGATAGATTAAAGCAGACTCTCATTAGCATGAAATGCATTTGATTTGTGAAAGTGGGTTATCCACAGAAAGCTCAGTCTGCTTTCCTCCTGACTCGCTTGTCAAGAGCTTCATGTTCATCAGTCAATCAGATTATACACAAAACTGCTTTTTCTTCTGCAGGGATTCTGATGTTTTCTTTGACTTGTTATCCATTAAAAAGATTTAAAAAAATAAAAAATCCCATCAATGTAAGTAGGAGTTTTTGGGCTGCCAACAAGCTCTTGCCCTCCGTTTGAAGCGCGACCAGACGCTCTTAACTTTCACGTAAGGGCGAAAATAAAAAGTAAAGAATTAACAATAAAAAGTGCAGTCATATCTCTTTATGTCCTGCAATAAAATATTTAAAGCATGAACTCTCAGACTCCAGCTCTAAATAAATAGATAAGTCTTAGCATTTCCCTGGCAAGAGCCTGAAAGTCCTCTGTAAAGGTTTGGATTAAAGCCAAGTGAGCCGAGCTGAATACCTGCACACTTAGAGTAAACCTCATTAGTTCCTAAAGACTCTCTATAGCCCCAGCTGTTAGGAACAAGCCCACATTAGGAAAATCGCTTCTAGGATCTTCGGCTCGCTGATAGATTTCCCCCCCAGCGCCCTGGAGAGGCTGCTCACCTTGTTGGCTGAAGGACTGCTCAAAGACAGACTTGTAAAGGCTGCGGAAGGAGGCACTGAGATCTTCGAAGTCTGAGAACGGGAGCTGCTTTTCCCTGTCTGGCATACTGTACTGGGACTGGGGGGGCTGCTGCAGGCTCATCGACTGGGACACGGGCTCCGGATGAGTGGTCACCTGGGGAGATGGAGGGAGACGAGGGAGACGCTGGGTTTAATGTTTAACATGTGAAAGGAGCTACTGCTGGAAAGATGTTTAAGCAGACATAAATTATATGTAAAAAAAAAAAGTAGAGCATGATATGTATTCAGCCGCCTGTAGCTGTGCGAAGGCTTCAGAGGTTTGTTAGTGAACATTTGTGAAAAACAGCATCATGATAAACAGCAGACAGGAAAAGAAATCAGGCTGTGGAGAAAATTTAGAGCGAGGTGAGGTTATAAAGCAATATCCTAACCCATAAAAAACATGTCACGCACTGCTGTTCAATTCATCATCTAGAAAAAACCCCACAAAGTCAACGTGAGCCGACCAGCCGGACAAGGAGGGCGTTAATTGGAGAAGCAGCTACTGCACAGCAGCAGGAGCTGCAGAGATCTACAACTCAGCTGGATTATTTAATAACTTTTAGTTTTGCACTTCATGAATCTGTCTTTATTTTAGGCCGACATCGACACCACACTGGTTTGGTCCGCTTTAATCAAACTCTGGTTCATTGGTCTAGAGAGTTTGGTTTGATTGGGGAGGTGTGAACGCGCAACCGAACTCTGAAGTGGACCAAACAAGCGAACTCTGGTCCGATTAAAAACCTAGGTCTCAGTTCAGCTGAACTGAACTCGCTTGAATGCCAAACGGACCAGAAACCGCTACAAAAGCAGGAAGTTGACTACAGCATTGTGGGTAAATACAACCAGAACAAATGCACTAGAGGGTGAAATGGCTCGTTTTTTATTTTTACAAACGACAAGAAAAATCCTATAACCACTAAAATCTGATGCCACTTCATTTTTGTTTACAGTTTGTGAAGAAGGACGTTGTGCTCAGAGTCGTCTTCTGAGGTTTTTGTGTCATTTCCTTCAGTAGTTCCCGGTGCAGCGCCACCACAGGTGAGGAGGTTAAAAGTTTTTTGGATAGTTTGACGTAGCGCAGTATGAAAGTGAATCTCACCAGGTGAAAATGTAAGAAATGTTGCAATTTTGGTCAAAGAGATGCAAGAAGAAATCCAAAATAAGCCAAAGGTAAAGTTTTGGTCTCATCTGCACATTATGACTAGATCGTCACCACTATGAAACATGGGGGCGGCAGCATCATGTTGAGGGGAAGTCGTTCTTCAGCAAAGACAGGAAAGTGAATCAGAGTTGATGGATTTTTGTGTGCTTCCTGCACAGCGAGTGCGGCGGTTCGAATCTGCTTCCTCCAGAAATATTCACATTATTCTGTAAATTTCCCTGCAGTCAGAGTGTGTGTGTGGGTTGTGCATATAAGTTTCTGTTTGTTGCGTTGTTGGAATAATTGTTGGTGCAACAGAAACAGAAAAAAACAACCTGTGAAATATTTCATGTAAATCAGTGATAAAACTCAATGATATCTCCATTCTGTGAAGCTGCGACCATCGTGTTTCAGGCTGAAGATGCGTCCCTCATGCAACATAAAGAACAAATTACGTACACCATAACAATGCAGGTCAGTGCTTACCGCCTTGGCTCACACAGCATTAAGAGAGCAACTCGAACGGACATAAAGCCAATACTCTGGTGGCCGAGCAAAATGTATTTAAAACAAAATCAATAGCAATACCTTGAACAAATAAGCAGGCATTTTATCCATGTATTTGTGTGGGCAGTCAATGTAACACACCGCCTCTGGGTGTGAGACAGAAGCACTGTTCCCTCCAGCTAAGGGCTTGTCTGAGAGATTCACCGCAGCAAAGGCAGCAACGAAGACACAGTCCTATTTCACACAGCAGAAACCTGACCTGTGTCCACTGTGGGCTCGCTTTACAAGAGAGGTCGTGTTCAATTTTTGATCCTAACATCTTCCTCTTCTAAAATGCGGACAGGCCGCTGAAGTGTGTGGCTCGTGGACTGGCTTGGAGAAGAGTGGAGAGGTGATAATAAAGCCAGAGTGTTTACTGAGAGCTGCCGCTTAGGCTGGGAGAGAAAAAGAGAAAGAGAAAGCAGGAGCAGGCGGGCGGGCGGGCAAGCGTGAGCGCATCCATCAGGCTGAGCCGATCGATGCTCGGCGCCTGGAGCGGGGAGCACTCCAGGATGCAGGGAGGACCACACCAAAGAGGGGGCATCTCTGGTGGGAGGACATCAGAGGGAGAGCTTCTCTTTGTCTGGCTTCCAGGAGCGAGCGCAGTTTTCTTTGTTTCTCTTAACCCCGTTCCTGATGTTGTACTCTCGCTCATGTCCACCCTGAACCTCGGTCTATTGCCGTCTGCAGCTGGTTCTTCTGAACAAAACCTCCTGGGGCTTTTCCATCAACTCTCACACAGGATACAGTCGGCTTTCTACGACTCGCAGGGTTTCGTTTTTAGTCCTTTTCGTGACCGTTGCTCTCTAGCAGATGACAACTATTGATCAAAATGTATAATTTACTACTCTGAACTAAAAAAACCCCCCAAAAAACCCCACTACAACGCAAAAGTTTTAATGCATCTTTAATTAATTTACGCGCTGCTTTCTTGCAGAGCGTAAATTAATTACGCTCTGCAAGCGTAATTATACGCATACGTAATTATACGCTTGCAGAGATCAATATTCCTTCAGGATTTCTGTGGGGTTTTGGATTTTGCCTGCTTTATCGCTCTTTTTTTTTTGCGCAGTTCCAGAAGTGGAACCGGCAACGTCAGGCCGACAGTTCCAGCTCAAGTTCGATCGAGAAATGTAAAACTTTGCTAAATTTTATAAGGTGCAAAGAGATTTTAAGACATATCTTTAACTTTGTGCACTGGCCTTCCACTATTTCCCCTGCAGAAACAAATTATTAATCAAACAGGATTCTCATCAGATTTCTTGTAGTCAATCACCATCTGCTGAAACAAAAATCGGCTGAAAGCTACTATGTAAAGCCTTAGATTTATTTTGTAACACTGAATGCTGATTTGCAGGTTCCTTAAGACGGACCTTAGCTTCTGGAAAACCCAATGAGAGAAACATACATTAATTTAAGTTATATTAAATGGCAGTTAGCAGCGATTTATTTCAAATTGTTCTTAGGCAGGGTAAGCTCCAGAAAAAGGACTGACCACCAAAACTAACAGGTCAGATCAGAATTTCCTGAGATTTATTGTGCTATTATATGTGAACAGATACTGAATACTGGCAATCAATTTAAAACAAATCTGCAAAATTCAACCTCCGTCAGCTCTACTTTGATTCTGATTTCTTTCATTGACATGTTCTTTTTCTTTCATTGACATGTTCTTTTTTTTTTACTGAAGTCTGTTGTCTTCTGAGAATAAAGACTGTTGGAAAGCTCTGATTCAGGACCAAAACTGCAACATTTGTTACGTTTTCAGCTGATCTGTTTTAGCAATGCACTGATCCTCTTTTTTTTCTTCCGATACTGATACAGATATCTGTGGTTTAGAATCAGCGGGTACCGATCCGATACAGAGAAACTGTGCTGAATTGACTTCAAATGTTTCTTTTTAAACAGAGGCATAAAAGTACTGATTTACAAATTTATGTGGTAACTCTGCACCAGTACAGCCCACTTATTCACACTAACAGCTTCACAAGCTTGGTTGAACATGTTATAACTTTAATTTGTTCAATCAGTGCAATTTGAGAGTATAACAGCCAACGTAAAATAATAAAGAAACTCAAATGGACAAAAACAATTGGTTGACCACCTTGGTAAAAAATTAAACTTTGTTTCAGCTTGTTCAGAAAGTACAATTAGGAATTATAAATATAATGTAAAATAAATAAATCATGACGTGCTCAGAGCACGAAGCATAGAATTAGACTGAATAGATCTGCACCTATGAATCGGGCAGATTGTCACAAATATCCGATATATTTGTGACATTTTTCAACATCAGGACCAATACAGATATTAATATTGGATCGGTGCATGTCTACGCAAAGCAGCTAAAAGCAACCTTAATATTAAACACATCATAAACAGATATAATTCATGTGTTCTGGTTCATTTATGTTTTATTTGCTGGTTCTGTCAAACTCCCACAGTGCAAGCTTCACCTCCATAAATAGGATTTCCAAGTAGCATTGCGCTGACAGACATTTTAAAATAGTGCAGCAAGACTTGGGAATAAGGAAAATGGATCATAGGACTGGTTGAAGGATAGGCTGCAAGTCTGGAGCTGGAAAAATAAAAAAAGGTTCTGAAAAGTTAAATATATCCAATATGTCTGCCTAGAATCTAAAACTTAGTGATGGGTGCAATAAAAAAGTAGTTTTTGCACTTCTGATGATTCGTTTCTCATTAAATCTTTCCCACACTTTGGTATACAGTCTCCTTTACTGAGTACACTGATAAAGTGTTTCATTGTAAAAAAAAAAAAAAAATGTAGGAGAAATTGGTTATGCGTTGGCAGTTTAGTTTGTGCTTTTCTAACCCGGTTCCTTTCATATCGAATCAGACACTTCATCTGCTAAGACATCGTTTGTTAGAAAGTTTAGGAATTTAAAGATAAATTTAATACCAAAGCATCTGGCCAAGTGGTCAGTTATGAATAATTTACCACCTGATAGCAGAAAAATAAAACAAAAAAACTGGAATCTTCAATTATAGGCCTGCAGCTCTTGCACTGGACCATAGTAATGTGATTAAAAATAAGTAATGTGGAGAAATAAGGGACAAAAATCAGAGCATCTGGCTTATTTATCCACCAATAGCAGATAAAAAAAACCTGAGAAATGCATCATTCTTCAACATGTCAGTTAATCTGTATGTCAAGTTTTCAGCTAATAGCGTTCACTGAATCACTACATTGGTAATGATTTAATAATATCTTTGATATTTTTCTCCAAATTCAACTAATAAAATAAATAAACCACCATTTAAGATTGGCAGTAATTAGTAAAATGTTAAAACTGTCTGTTAACTTGCCTGTTATTTGTAGAGATGTCACTGGTTCAGTTTAGTTGGCCTTTATTTTCTGTCTATTGTCTATTCAAAGGTCTGACTTTAAACATCCTTCATGAAAAAAGCCAGCAAGCGATTAGTTGAAGAAAACTAAAGGTTTTCCTGAAAGCCTGGTGAACTATAAATCAGCACAACTTGATATTTCCAGGGAAGTCTGGCTGCTGGGAAGGAAAATTCAAAGAAAGGAGGAATTTCTCAGAGACGTAAGAAATAATAAAAACATTAATGTTTAATAAAGTGTTTGTTTTTTTTTTGGTGGTAGCTCAGCTTTGCCCCAGTTTTGTAGCCAAGAGTTAACATCAATTTGTATCAATTTAAATAAACACCCATTTGTTATCATTTAAAGTTAAACATTTCCATGAATTTTAGAGATTATAAAATGCAGAAATTTCTTATCACTCGTAAAATATGACAGATATGAAACTTAACCACACTTCCTTAAAGCAGATTAGGATCCGGATGTAAAAAAGTACTTTACTTGAGCTGCTGGCAAATGGGGACAAAATATATCTGGTCATGTAAAAACACCAAAACTACATTTTTTTTTTTAAAAGGTGAAGGGGTGAAACGACCAGCATCTGCCCCGTTACATCGATGTGCTGCTACAGATGATTGTGATCCTGCGTGGCTTGTATCTCACGTTAGAAGAAATAACACAGTTTGAGATAAAAGCTGGCGCTTTGAATCTTTTTGCACTTGTAGAAATCTGTTTTCCAAACAGACAAATATGACATTGTTCTTACCGGTGTGTAGCTGTGAACGCTGCCCACACTGTTGAGATTGACAGAGGCTAGACTCTGATCAGACAGGCTGTTGTTAAGGCTGCTTCTCGGACTATCGCTTCCTTCCTGGTCTGTGTTGTACAACGCCACCTGGAAAACATAAACACACAAACGCATAAGAAAAGGAAGACTTTAAATAATTTAATTTATATAAAAACCATAAAGGCCTTTGGGTGTGTGTGTGTGTGTGTGCTTTTTTTCGGGGGGTACGGGAGCCACAGGGTGCTGCTTAACGCAGCCCACAGCCACTGAGGGGTTTTGTAAAAGGGAGTCTGGAAACAGCTGAGACATTCCCACCGCTAAAGGTCAGGGCACTGGCGATGTCAGCCACATCTGCTCACCGAGCGCAAATCGGTTTGGGACAGCTAACAAAGGATTTCAGTGCAGCCGAGACGCTGACCTTTCAGTGTAGGAGCGAAACTAGCTGAAGCACTTCAGGACGACAATCTTAATTATCATCTAAGAAGGTTCTGTTGCCCCCACCGACGCCTAATAAAGTGCTCATCAGACTCTGAGGACAACAGTAAGCACAATCCAGATAATGAATGTGACAAATCCCAGAGAGGTTAGCCTCTGTGCTGAGGTTTGTTTTGCCAGAAAGGAATGGCAGTAATGCACTGATGGCTGCTGCAGTGGAGGAGAAGAGCCTGGTATTTTAAGACTGGTGTGTGTCTGTGTGAGCCTGTCTGTGTGTGCTGATCCATGACTGAGTGCAGCATGGTGGCTTCTGCTCATCACTACGATCGGAACAGAGCGGGCTCTGTGCTGAGCACAATGAGACAGCAGCAGCAGAGTCTTCAGGCCGACCTGGCCCTGCCAACATCCTGCCTCCCAGCAGCAGCGGCGGTGGACTGAAGCCTCTAGTGTTTCTGCAGAGACACAGCGAGCTGCCACACAGCCTCCACAGGAGCTGGGGAAACCAAGGCAGCCCTGACTTCTTCCTCTGCTCAGACTGATGTTTGGCCCACTGACAAACATGCTGGTTCACTTCCAGGACGCAGAGTTAGAGCCCAGATACATTAAGCCATTAGAACGGAGCTTGGCTCCTGCACTGGTACCAGGGTTCCCACACTGTGTTTGTGTGTCAATATGTCCAAATTCAACATTACAGGTCTGGACGCAAGACAAGTGAAAGGACGCAAGTATGCAAGTAAAAATACATAAATAGGTGGAGGTAAAACGTATGCAAGTAAAAGTAAATATGTGTAAGAATGTGTATATAAAAGTATGCAAGTATAAGAAAGTAACTAAGTGTGCAAAAGTTTAAGTACAAGTGTAAGTAAAAGTAATTAAATGTAAATGTGAATAAGTAGGTGCAAGTATGTGTACATGAGTGTATGTAAACGTACTTAAGTAAAGGTACTTCTGAAAATAAATGTATGTAGGTGTGTGTATAATTATGTGTACGCAAATATGTAAGTAAGTAAAAGTATGTAAATTTACGTAAGAGTATATAAATATAAGTAGGTGTATGCAAAAGTATGTAAATTTACGTAAGAGTATATAAATATAAGTAGGTGTATGCAAAAGTATGTAAGTGTAAGTAAGTATGTGAAAGTATGTGTATGCAAAAGCAAGTACATGCAAGTAAGTATGAGCAATGGTAAGTATGTAAGTGTAACTATGTGTAAGTGAATGAATGGATGGATGGATGGATGGATGGATGGATGGATGGATGGATGGATGGATGGATGGATGGATGGATATAACAGGGCAGATGGAGGGATGGACAAAGACAGATGAACAGATACATGGATGGGGAACTTTTAGAAAACGAATAAGAAATAAAGTCTGTAAACAGAAATATTTTCCAAACTAAGTTTTTCATCCCTCATTATCCAGACTATGTGGCGTTGGGGGTCTAATTTGATACTTTTGCATTCGTTTTCTGACTGCATAGAAACTCTGTGGTACAAAGAGTTCGTTAGCAGTGTTCATTAGCGTGAAGAAGAAACTGAATGAGCAGTTGTGGATAGAGACTCGAGCACATCTACGTAATCAGCTCCACAATGCTAATCAAAAACACCGTGCCACAGAAACATAAATGTTGTTTAATGAAGTCATAAAACAGGCTTTTATGTCTCAAGTCTCTCACCACAACCTATTTTTACTCTACTCAACCATAAAGTGTGTGATGATTTGAAAAACCTCGCTGCTCTGTGGTTTAGTCAAGCCCCTGAGTCCCCTGAGTGAGGACACCCACTTAAAGCATGCATCAACAGCCTAACAGAGTCGCAGCTTACCCACAAAACGTACGAGCTTGCACTTACATACGGCAAAAACACTTAAATACAATTAAGTGTGCACACACAGGTAGAACAGCGCACATAAAACACACGCAGACAGGTTCATGCAGGCAGGAGCAGCGCCGCAGTAAATGCTGTGCATGGTTATTAGGCTACTGAGTCAGAGATCTATTCTTAGCAGTGAATTAAGTAAAAAGCCAGAGGTGTCTTTTACATGGAGGGGGGCTAATCTGCAGCATGAGACATGGATTATGGAATCAAAGCAAGATTGGCCCAGGTGTCTCCAACAACGCCAGAGCACAATCCCTGCATGCAGGACTGAACAGAGGAAGAGAGAGACGACAGACACGTGACAGAAAAGGAGAGGAGTGTTCATCTGTAAATAAGCCTAATTACAACAATCCCTTCCTCTGCTCAATCACCACCACACTTCAGTGGTGAAATTTCAACACATTCACAGCAGAGTCTTGGGTTCCCACAGAAGATGGTTTCAGAGAGCTCTCCATGAGAAGAGGACAAAAGGGAGAAATTTAGCATGGAGCGTCCTACAGACGACAGAACGAGAGCAGAGGTTCCTGCTGGTTCAGTAGTCAGCCTGCAGGCCTCTCCCATTGGCCTGTCGGGGAAGGAGGGAAGGAGGGAGAGAGACTGGAATAGAAAGACAAGAGAGAAAAACAGAGAGAGGGAATTCCTGTGGCTTGGCACGGCGCACCGAAAGAGGCGTGGCCTGTCGTGTGTTTACAGTGTAAAGCAGTTAGAAACAAGCCCTCTCCTAGGAGTTTGGGCCTCAGATCTGTTGCTCATTCTGTCTTCTACTCGCAAAAACACAATCAAACAAACAGAAGGAAAACAAAGAAAAACCTGTCGCTCATCAACAGCACAAGTGTCGGGTTATTTTATAATCTTCTTGCTCATCTGCGCCATTTCACTTCTTTTCTTTTTTTTCTTTTTGCACTTGGCGGCAGAGTCTGGGCTTCACTGTCAACACTTAACATCAGGGCTCCATTATGTGGTCACTGCTGGTGTTGTGGACTCAGAAAAAGTGTCATCTTCCCTTACTGCGTCTTGCAAAACTATCCATACAACCTAAACTTTTCCACGTTCTGTTGTAAACACTAGCTTCCATGTGACTTTATGAGATAGATGAAAAAAAAAAAAAAAAAGTAGAGCGTATTTCCAAAATAGAGACAAAATGGCTGGTTTGAGATGAAAATAAATGCCTTCAACCCCTCTTGTCAATGCAATCAAAGCTTTAAATTTGCTGAGACATGTCTGCACCACGTTCACAAATAGAGACTTTATAAGCAAATATTCTTGCGAAACAGATCAGTCAGCTTGGATGGGGAGTGTCTGACAATCAATTTTCAAATCTTGCCATAGATTATCTATTGGAGATAAGTCTGGGTGATGCTAAAATATTAGTCTGCTTTGACCTAAACCATTTAACTCTAAATCGAGAGACTTTTCAATACCACAGCAAAACAAATCCTTAAAACTTTATTAAAAATAAAAAACTTTTCCACTGGCCTTTGAAGGACACAGTTTAACAATGTATTTCATTTGAACTCAGAAGCTGAAATTTCCAAGATAAAATCATCAACAAAGTCCCTAAAAATCATAATTCTACTTGAATAAAGTTATAAATTTCTCATCAATCCAGACCTCAAAATCTTACATAGTCATCTTGCTCACAAAATTAGCTGATGCAAAGACAGTTTCTGATTTTTTTTTTTTTGGTCATTAATCTGCCGCGCACTGTTGAACCCAATACAGCTGCAATGTAGTGAGAAATCTGGGTAACACTTTATTTGAAGGGGAGTGAATAAGACTGTCATGACACTGTCATAAACATGACATAACACCTGTCATGAAC
>NW_015112778.1:105777-150512 GCF_001443285.1 Poecilia latipinna | reverse complement strand
TGAATACATAAACTAAAAGCTGGATTGTAGACATTTTTTATAAGCATATTTGTGAGCCTGCCTCTGTTATTAAATTCAATATAATTTCAGATTTTTCTACTTTTCTTCTGGTTAACTTAGAAAGTGAGCTATTATTGTTACAGGTTAGTTTTCTAAACTACAAAAAAGCAACTGTTAGGGATGCTCAAATATGAAAAATTGGACTGATATTGATATCTGATAGTAACACCAGTATTATGCCAGATTTACCAATATTTCATTTTATATATTTTTTTTTATCCGATTACTCGATTAATCGTAAGAATAATCGATAGATTACTCGATTACTAAAATATTCGTTTACAACAGCCCTAGTCATGACAGTCTTATTCACCCCCCTTCAAATAAAGTGTTACCGAAATCTGTTACCATCAGATTGCAAAGGTAATTGTTAGCAAAGTCACACAGCATATCAATTAGCAAATTTCTCTTTTTTCCAAACTTAGAGATGGAACATGGTTATATTAAAGTTTTGTTGGGAGGTAAAATAAAACAGCATAAATATCACATCTATGTTCCAAATATCACTAAATGCCACTTGTATCACAGTCTGAGTGCTGAATTGTGTCGTTCATGATGGCAGCATGTTGGAGTAGCTCTGCTGTGCTAGATCTGTTTTGTTTTGTGCAAACTTCTGTTGATTTATTGCTTTTTTTGGGCAATTATTCCAGGATTTTTGCTCTCACTTTTTTATATTTTTGGAAAGTTACGATGCACATCAAGTTCAATCAATCTCTTCCAACGATCAGATTGGGCGAGGATTATATTTCCGACTGCAACATCTCTCAGTTTGGGTTTCCAAAAGCAAATGAGGTTGGTTAGCTGTATCGTCAACTGATGATATCGTCCATGTGAAATATCGTCTCTGCTGCTGGGATTTTGAACCGCATTTTAGGACAGTCGGGAGACTTGTCAAACAACAATCTTTAGTCAGAGGTTGCTTCAGATTTGTTGCAATATCAACTGCTACTGGAAGTCTTTCCTTCCCACAGCATCGCCATCCACGACAACTCTTTGAAGATAGGTCACGATGACATTTTGTAAAAAGTTTCTTTCAATTGAATTGGTCTATCTGACCATCTAGATACATTTGGTTGGGGGTTTTAATGAAGTGAAAATGTTTAGGGGTTGTGAATAATTTCACAAGGCGCCGTATATCGAGTTTGAGAACATTTCTGTTACAGAGATGTAAAAAAAAAAATCCAGTTTAGTTCAAAGACACAGCCTGCAGCAAATAGTCTGACACTTGTCAAAACCAGCTAAAGAACTATAAGATACTCTATCGTACATGTACACACTTGCTACAACACGGCAGACATATGCTCAGCCTTCATAAGTCCCTGACACACAACACCAACTCGCATTTCCTATGAGCGCCGCGCTAACGTTAAATCATTTTTTTTGTATTATTTGTATGCTTGTAGCAAATGAATAAGCGACTCTTGTAGGCTTTTTAAAAGTGCTCCTGAGAGCTGCCCCCACTGGGCCCAGAGGATGAGAGCTTAAGGTTAAAAAGCCTATTTAAATTTCAGAGAGAGACACATACTCACAGCTAACAGCTAGCGGTCCCTGTAGCTTTGCTCTGTGATGTATAAGTGCTTCTAAGCTTTTACAGATGTAAAGAAAAAACAGAGCAGACAGTTGTCAGCGGGGGTGGAGGGGTCACCTGTAGTTGGTCACAAAATGCCAAATAACTGAGTGAAGCCTGAGCTTCGTAAAGAGTGTCAAACACATCATTTTGGGCTGCATCAAGATCATGGATGTCCTCTAGGGTTTGTTGTGCCAGAATGCATTGATAAAACCCATTGAACAGTTAAAATACCAGTACATAGCTGTCTCTGCATGCAATAAGTATTTCTTAAAATCAAATAATGTCGGACATCTCCAGGATTTCATGATTGTTTTTGTGATTTTTGTTTTTTTTGCAATAAAAATCACAGATTTTGTTATGCCAATTTATAAATATTTGCACTAATGTGTGACATTAAGTGCGACTTTTAGTTACTCTCCACATCGATCACGGACTATAACGTGATGTCAAGTAAGGCTGAGGCAGAAACTTAGTAGGATCAAGAAGTACTGCCACCTGCAGATGGGAGTAAGCATCACATAGACGTGATGTATTTCACCATTTTTGAAGAAAGTTTGCAGAAAAAAAAAAAGAGTTAATAATATATATCACAATAGACGAGTGTCTACGTCAATAGATGATCTGATAGAATATTCACTGAACTCTGGGAGATGTAGGAAAAGAAAAGCTTTAGCTGCTCAACCTCTCACTGTCAGTTAAGCAACTGTGGTGGAATCAACTGACTTATTCTTGGTTACCTAGCAACACTCTCACCCTTTGGTTACCTAGCAACAACCTGCTGAGTAACTTGCGAAGCAGCAGTTTAAGGTTTCGCCACTGTGCCTTATAAATGCTTAAAGATAAAAAACAATGGTCACGCCACCAGTTTGGCAATATTTCAGATGTTTAAAACAAAAACGAATTAATTATTGATAGACAATTATTGATATCGACCGATATGAAACTTTTATGTCGTCATAAGTCTTTCAGTCATATCGTCCAGCTTTATGTCACAATTATGTATTAGTAGGCCAGTCACAATAAATTTAGTTCAACAATAAATTGTCCCAGAGGTTACTGAGATAAACGATAATGTTTTGAGCTAATTTTCAAGTAATATCATTTTGATGTCATAATAATGCAAGAACACATTCCCAAAAATCAATTAACTTTAAATTCTAGTGAACATTTAACAATGGAATTCAAAGACATTTTAAATATCAAAAATAAACACAAGCACACAATTAAATAAAATGAATTATGAAATTCTTCAAAATAGCGCTAGTTGAAAGACTTATCCAGTTTTTGGTGGAAAGAAAGAAAAGAGAAAATGATAAATCATGCAAATGGAAATGATTTAGTTTGTTTCCATTTATCACACGATTAACTGTTTTATTGCTTAATGCAACAACCCTATATAAAGTGTGGGGATGTGTTGATTTTATGTGAATTTCCACAATCAAGGAACCTCAAAAGACTGAAGAGACTAACTGATGTAATTTGGTAGTAAATGGATAAAAACTGCTTTGATTTGACCGACAACGTCATAAGAACAGAACTCTTATCCTGAAGCTTCTTGTCACGTGTCCCTCTATTTAGAGGGCCACACAAAAAACTATAGCGGGCCGGATTTGGCCCCCGAGCCTCGAGTTTCACACATGACACAGAGTGTGAGAAGCACTCAGTTTCAAGTGTATGAGAACATATAATGTCTCAGTATCAGTGTGAGCGTTGGATTTCTATGAAGAACATTACAGGAGTCTGGTTGTTGTGCAGGAAAGAAGTAGAACAGGGGCAGCTCGTTGTGTATTTTGGTGTGGGCTGCAGAGGAGAGAAGCTTTAGGCACATGAGCAGATGCTTGTGAGTGCCAGCATCTCCCCTCCACGAGAGTGTGCCTCTCTCTGTGGGGAATAGTGCTGTAGGTGGTTGGAGAAGTGGGCGGGGTCAGGGTGCAGCCGTGGAGCCAGGTGTGTGTTGGAGCTGGAGGCTGGATGGCTTGCTGTAGTACCTTGTTAGTCACAGTGTTGATTGCCAGCGTTGGAGAGGCACTTCCAGAGATCATACAGTCCATCCCCAAAGACTCTGAATCCAGGCTGTATGGTGTGGAAGCCTGTGGAGGTGGGGAGGAAAGAGGGGGGTGTAGAGGCAGAACAATAAAAATAAATAAAATAATAATAATCCAATTATTACAAACACAGGATCTCACCACAGAGGGCTGAATAGAGCGGCCTATATTAAAGGCATAAACACATAAACTAACACCAGATGCATCTGCAAGATACCAAATATAAAACCAGAATGGAGCAACACCTTTATTTAGGTCATCTTTGAACTGAGATTTTTTTAAAAAGCTCCCCCCGCCCCCCCTTCCTCCCTGACTCTCACTCCCAATCAGACATACAGTGTTGCACATACATGCCCTCTTCTTGCCGTATATGCAGTGTTGTCAGAGATAACTCTGCTATGCCCGTCTCCCAAAACTGCTTACTGTAAGAGGATTGGCTGCCAACAATACCACTTTTTTAAATTCACGATAAATATAAATGAGATTTCAAAAAAAGAGAAAAACTCAATTTCGATGTCTGTGACTCTTAATGGAAAGCCTTTTGGGCAGACGGTGCCTCGGTGGGGGAGGGGTTTAAACACAGAGCGTTTGTATTACAGAAAAACATTCTCTTCACTTTGTGCGCTCTTTTGTGTCGCACTCAAATGAGCAGGACTGCATCAGAAGGGCTTTGCTGTAAACTGACAGTAAAGCTGCATTTTGCATCATGTCTATCTGAACATATGAGACAAATGTGTGATTTATGCACACTAGTGTCCTTAATCAGCTTAATCAATTGCTTTAACACACCGTGTGTGTACAGCAATGCTCCAGAGTCAGGCTAATGCAAAGCGTGTATTTAATAACCTGCAGATATATGTACAAGTGTAAAAAACTCATGCATAATTACTTATGGTATGGCTGCCAATAGTTCTAGGTTTTACTGATGTATTTGAGCTGTGCTCTCTTCCAGAGCTGGATCATTATAAACTAAACTGCAGTGTTTCTGATTGATAAAATCTGATTGCACAATACACCTAAAGACTCAGATGTTTACATACAGCCTCACCAATGTTTGGATAAAATGTCCAGAAGAAAAAACAAACTTTTTGCAATCAACAAATTCCAACATATTTCTTGATAGTTATTTGACAACTGCTAAGCCTAATTAAAGCTGAGCTGAAGTCAGTTTTTTAAAAAAGGTGAAAAGATTGTTTTGAGCGACACACTAAAGTTGAATTGTTAATTATGGTATATTTTATGTATTTATCAGCTTTCTGTATAATCCATAATTCATTTTTTAACACTAAATATGTTAAATCTGTCATCTGTCATATATTTCAATCAGTTTTTCTTGCATGTGGATTTTAAAGATAAACCACAGAGAGAGCAGCTGTATGTAAAGTTCTAGAAAAGTGAAATTAGGTTCCTCCTGTAACATTAATATACTGTTTTTTCTTTTTTAAACCATATTTATCATATCTTTGGGGTTTGTTGTCCTGTTAGAAGTAAGGATGGGCAAAAAGGCATAGAAATAAAATATCAGATTTTTTTCCATACCAGATTTTGATTTCAAATTTTCATTGATTTCTCTCATTTTGTGCCAAAAAAAGAAATTGCAAATGACAAAAAATATTTTCAAAAATTTTTTTTTTCAATTATCCCTGTGAATTGTAATTTTTGTATAATCCTAAAAATATAGTCATAATATTAGCAGAATAAAGACACTATTTTACCAGAAGAACATCTTAAAATTTGGAGGAAAAAAGTCATTTTAATTGAAAAAAATCTTGGATAAATAATTTATTTTTCATGTTGAAGTTCTCATAAAATTACTTCTTCATTTTCCTAATATTTCAACTTTATTCTGGTAATATTAATACTTTGTTCTAGTATTATTGTGTCATATGACCTTATTCTAATAAAAAAAAAAAGGAAAAATAGCCGGCCATTTTAAATTGTTGCAGAGTTGACCTGAGTTCAAAGTTCACATAAAAAGAAGCTGTGGAACAGCTTGTCAAACCAGATGGTGGGTCTTGGATATGCTGACATTATTCTGAACTATAGAAACACAAGGAATGTATTGGTGAAAAAACCCCAGATTTTCAAAAAAAAATTCCCAAACTGAAACTTATATGAAAATAAATTGGGAAACCACTGGTCTAGACTAAAAATAAGTCTAGACTTGTTTTTATTTTCAGGATCCCAGAGTCCCTGGTGCCCATCTCCAGCAGTTGTTGGAGATGGACAGGTTGGGTTCAACCTATCCAGGTACATCCTGGACAGGTTGAACCCAGCCAACCTACCAGTCATGTTTTTGGACCGAGCACCTGGAGAAAACCCGTCCATGGACAATCCATAAACCAAGTGGATTTCCAGATACCAAGTCTTTCATACGCTGCAACTTTTTGGAAAACCAGTACAAATGTCCCCAGTCAAGTGAGTTTAATGTCATCATTGAATGGACACAGAAATAAGGCATTGATCGAAACCTAATCAATCAACCTGGTTTGGATTCTGATGAAGAATGTTTATGAACTTTTGACCGAAATTGTCAAATGTGGTGAGATGTACACACCAATAAAAGCTGAACCAAGCTGATCTCAACACTTGAATTAAGGATGGATGCAGAAGGAGTTTTCTTTTGGATTTGAAGCGACTCACCCGCTCTCCTGACCGTGGCCTCTTCTTTGGCCGAGTTGGCAAAGCGTCCTCCTTCGGGTTGGTGTCAATGGCCCAGTAGGAGCCCTGCAGACAAAACAGCAGATCTGTGAGACGATACCAAGGATTGTTTTCATAACTTTATTACAGTGGTCTACAAACAATTTGTGTACAGCCAGGCAGGAAACCAAGAAAAGGAAAAAGGAAGTCAGGAAGTTTCCCCTCTGCCTTCACCATCTACCCTATCAGCCAAAATCTTTATTGGAGCTGATAGTCGAGTGGTTAAAGGTTGTGCCAAGTGTAGGAGGTCTTTGTTAGGAAGAAAGGCTGGGCTTTCTCTCCTCGCTGAGCGGCAGCGGAGGGCGGCTGCTGGTGGTAAAATGTTAAGCCTTTCCTGCAGCTGTGCTTCCTCAGCCTCAGGTACTGAACCCAGAGCGAGCGCTGCTGCCAAGGATGAAGAAAATAGGCTCAGCAATCAAGGTAGCGCTCGCCTCGCCATGCTGCTCCCTTCAAAGTCTGAGAAAGGCTAATGAAGAGGGAACTCTACCACCAACCTGCATTATTTACCTTTCCATTTGGCCTCAATTAATTTATTTTTCAATAGCGTTCCACCTGGAAGGCAACAGGAATAACGCTCAGCTTTATAAAGATTCCTACCCTAAGGCTGTATGGGTTGTGAATTTGTTTTCAATATTTTTCACAATTCCTGATACGATCTCAACTGCCGAGAGGAAATAAGATCAGCGCCTTGGAAATCACTTCCTTAACAGAGAGAATAATTGATATTTCCATAGGAGATTCTCAGAACAACAGAACCCAGAACCGCAGCAAACACATCGCTTTGCTCTGGTTACACCAGCCAGTGTGTTATTTTCACAGCTCTCACACACCAAGGCTGGATCTGGTGGGTTTAAATTCTAACTTTGAGAATGTGTGCAGCTTTGGGGTCAATTAACATTGTCCTCAGAGGATAAATAATTCACACTACAAATAAGCAAACACATGGATACTCCTATATAGATATGGGCCATGGCTGAATAAACCACACGCTCTGATGAGAGGTTCAACTAGACACGAAAAAAAGTTTTGACAAAATCTCTACATTTGATCTTCTCTCAAACTGCAGTGGTTAAAAATCGGCAAAACGGACAGAACGCTTCCTAGTTTTTTGTCGCAGACAAAGCTGGGCTTGGTTGCTGTTTCTTTTAATTGAGAGAGCAAGAGGAATAAGTTAACCCTCATGGGATGGGAGTTTCTGCATTTCCCTCCACTCAACCCAAGAGAGTTTGCAGGAAAAAAAAGAATAATATATAAAGACTCATTAAATTATTCACAAATACAGCGGTATACTGTAGCAATGCCAAGTCAAGTGTGTCGAAGTCTGGGGCAAAAACAGAGCAAAGCCGCAGCGTTCTCTGTGGTCAGAAGACGAAGGAGGTAAAGTTTGTTTTGTTTGTTTAATGAAAACAGATCCCAACAGCAGATCTGCTCTTCCTCCAAATGACACAGCTCATTTTCATGCGTTAGCATAAATTACGTCACCTGCTTCCTCTTTTTAATGTAAATTTCAGAGCGACAAACAAGAATGAAGCCGTAGCTCAATTAAAATGAGGATTGTTACAGGCAGACTTCACATTGCGTTTCTTACCTCTGCATGTGCACAGTACTAATCGTCATCTCTTACACCATCTCACTGACAGGGAGCGACATGACTCTCCTATCTCGTGCAACCAGCAGTTCTCATATTCCTGCCACATTACAATATTGATGCAACATATCAAGACCGGCTAGCAGCTCTTTGAAGTTGTCTTCAGGGGGGGGAAAGGCAGTGAGGAAAATTCCAAATTAAACATTAAGGATGCGAACATGTTGGCCATGCATTTGGAATGGGATCCATACTGCAATAGATTATTTTGTATTTAGTGGAGCAGCTCCCAGGAGTGTCAATATCAGAGGATTACAGCAAAACATGAAATTAGCATTCAGTCCCCATCCTCTACACAGCCTGGTGTAGCTCTTCACGCGTGTGTTGGTGTGTGCATATAATTATTTGTGTTGCTGCCTGAGCATATGTAGTGTGTGTTCTGGCAGGACATAGATGATATCTGGGTTTGGCTGCATATAACTGGACCTATGCACACCATCACCATACAGGTGAAGCTCAATAAATTAAATCATCATTTAATGGCTTATTTGAGTAATTGGGCAATTTTTTTTTTGTATATAGGTTAATTACAAACAGCAATATATTTAAAGTTAATTAAACTTGAAGATCATTATTTAAAGCTTAAAAAAAATCATGCTGAAAGACTGTTCACAGGGTGCTGTACTACAGCATATCAATGAAAAGATGAGTGGAAGGAGAAAGTGTCCAAAAGCAATTGAGATGTAATTGCAGCCTTAAGCTTGTGAATCATAACCCATTCGAGAAGTAGCCATGTCTGCAGACAAAGTAGGTGTTTCTAAAGGGAAGCGTTTTTCATGAGCCACACCTGATTAGATGAAATTAATATCTGTAATTGGACTTTATTTTGAAGAAACATTACTAGATTCCTTCTCTGGCAACAGACTTTCATTTAATTATCTAATTTCCCAAGCTGAACGTCATAACTATTAGAAGACTTATTAAGCACTTAGATATGATAACGGCAGGTCACGTCTAATCCTGCCCCTCTTAACAGAACATCCAGTCACATTTTAATATAAGAGCATCAACAAGATCACAGTGCTTTAATAACCAGTGGTCTGCAACCTACTCCAAGTAAACAACCATTCATTTGCTGTGACATGAGCTCAAAGTGTGACACTACAGCTGGCTTACTAAAGGATCGTGTTTAAAAATGATAATGGATAAGTGGCTTAAGACTGGGTCACTGAAAAGAAAACCTGAAGATACTGGTGGAAAGTTTCTCAGGGTGAGTTTCAGAGCTTTTGTTTTTGAACATTATTATGAAACACAGCACGCCACAGGCATCAAGATCTAGGTCTGCGCCCCATGCTGACTAACTGCATCTGAACACCTAAAGTAAAATTATTTACATTGAGCTTATCCTACAGGCTGAAATAAAGTGTTTATTTTTTGCCAAAGCAACTCAAGTCAATTTTTCTTTTATTATGCTTCTAATTACAAACAGCCCTAAAATGGTATTAGTGCACACAATTTTTTTTGATTTCCATGTGTTTTCCATCACTGGAAAGCTTAGAATCCACAATTTAATAATGTGTAAATAACTCAAAATGCCCCAAGTTGTTCATGGTTTTATCCAAAGCAGAGCGACCCTTCACATTAGGATGAACAAAGACAGTGAGTTAAGAGACTAATATTTTCATTTCAGGTTCTATATATTAAGATTATGTGTTATTGTGGGGGCAATTGCATATTAGGTGGTTTGTGAATGTTTGCCAAGTGGTCCTGAGCCTGAAAACGTTTGAGAAACACTGCTTCTTAGTGATCCTGATTTCATCGTCCAGCAGGATTTGGTACCTGGCCACATTGCCAGAAGCACCAAACCCAAGTTGACCTTTAGTGACCATGGTATCACTGTGCAGCATTGACCCAACGCTGGTCTGACTTAAACCCCATAGAGAAACAATGGAGTAAACATGAGATAACAGAGTCAACAATGCTAACAAGATGAAGATGAGTGTTAAAGCAACCTTGGCTTTTTTAGCACCTCAGCAGCCATGCCTCGCTGCACTGATGCAATAATTCATGCGAAAGGAGTCAAACATGCTGTATAATGCAGAGACACTGTTCAGTCAGTTCATATTTTTATATGAAAAGAATCCCTTTTTGATTAGTCTGATGTAAAATAATATCACCAAAATAAACAAAAATAAACGCTTGAAATATTCATATTCCTCTGTGTGTGTAATGAATTTATGACATATCTGAGTTTATCCTAAAGACGGTCTAGGTTACCGAGTTGCCCCTGTGAGTCGGGGTCTTTAAACCCCCTCGCAGTCCATCAGGGGATCGTTCTCATCAGGCTGATGTCGCTTGAGATTGGGAAGTAGATCGAGCTAAGATAGCAACAGTAGGTGGTCCTACTGAGATTTAAATGTCAAATTAACATGGACTATATATTCTTATACAGAGGAGGAAAACAGGAGGAGAGCTGAGCTGGAAACAAAGGAGAGCAGATTTTTTTGTTGTTGTTGTTTTTTAATACTTCAGGGACGATCGTTTCTGGAATCGTTCTGCCCTTCTACACTTTTCTGTCCAAAACTTTTACTTCATATATCTACGTCTACTGCCTGTGTCGGTTTAAAAATGATAATAAAT
This sequence comes from Poecilia latipinna, assembly GCF_001443285.1. Classification (NCBI taxonomy): domain Eukaryota; kingdom Metazoa; phylum Chordata; class Actinopteri; order Cyprinodontiformes; family Poeciliidae; genus Poecilia; species Poecilia latipinna. The sequence continues at coordinate 139,912 of NW_015112778.1, read as the reverse complement.
TAAACATCCATTTCATTTCACATTTAAAATGCATGTGTGTGACGTTCATAAGAAAATGAGCATTCCTTTCGTTTTCAGTCTGTCAGAGTCCTGGCAGTCATTCAAAGGTAACATTTTTCTACCAGGGAGAGCATGACACACACACCCCAAAAATGTTTCAGCTGTGTGTTCAGCCAACAGAGTCTGCTTAGTTGAAATTTAACACATTTTCTCTTTCCCCCCCCCCCCCCCTCCTCACTTGCATGCAGTCTTTAACTGACCGTGATTAAAATAATCTGTGTCAGTCTTACCTTTCCAGGGTCATCTTTGGAGCGAGGCACTTTGAGAAAACATTTGTTTAGCGACAGATTGTGCCGTATTGAGTTCTGTGAGGGAAAACAAAGAGAGAGAAAGGTGGCGAGGTAAGTAAACATATCAGAAATGCTGATTGTACAAAGTATTTCGTAACAAAGCAAAAACAAGGGTGCCCATAGCAACGAGTTCACACACTTTTACATCTTTTTCCCCCCTATTGATTTACAGTCAAACAAGGGCTTAAAGGCTGTGAAACACAGATTTCATCTCATCCAATGAACTCCATTTGGGCTGCACATCATATCAAATTCCACGGGTGCCAGAAATAGGAGCAAGAAGGAATCCCACACTGGGATGGCTGCTGATAGCAAGGCCTGATATTAATTAATGCTCTAGCATCCTCCTGTGGGGGCTGGAAATAAATTATGTAGATCATTCTGAAAGTTAACTCATTACTGTGTTACGAGCTGGTCCACACTGGTGGATTGGGAGATGCATCCAGCTGCCTGATATGAAAGGAGGGATGGGTTTAAGAAACCATGCAGGTTAGATTGCAGACTCTTGGTCCCCCAGCAGCAGAAAGACCCCCCAGGCCGCCACCCCATGAACCAGCTGCAGCCAGACCACCGGAGGGCTCGACATCACCAGTGGATCCTCATCCACTCCACTTTATGGGCCGGCATTGACTGATGGTCACAATGAAATGCAAAGGATAAGCCGAGAGAGGAGCTCTGTGAGAGACAGACGAGAGACTCCACATTTTTCATGTTAGCGTTTCAGACCTTTACAGACTTGAATCAGTCAGGTTCTCAGTGCCAGGAAGGAATACAAATAAGAGTTTACTGCTGGTATTTAGGTCAGGCTTTAACTATAGAACCTGTAAGGATGAATGATTTATGGAAACATAGATGGAAAGATGAGCGAAAGGAACAAACAATAACGTATGGCTGGATGGACATCGAAATGAACCAGTGACCAGCAGAATGGATCAATGCATGGACTGATGGAGTCAGACATTGGGATAGGAAATGAAATGTTTACGATTTCCCATACTTAGCACTTAACCAGACATGAAAAGTAATAAAATTTAATGCTTTTCTAGACATAGAGATAAGTTCCCACTGATTCATCATAAAAGTTAACCACATCATTGGAGAGAGAAATGTTGTAAATCCCACTGACTAAACCTCTGAATGACCACAATTCAGCCAACATGGCTCTTTAATACATACTTATGGCTTGATGAAATATTCAAGGATGGGCATTATGTATTTTCCACGTAATGCCATTTTGTAGCACAACCAAGAAACTATGTTACCCTCAGCTGCTATGAAAAGGATGTACATGTCAAATTTGACTTCTCATCATAGCCATATCTGACGCCTTCAAATTGGGGCTCTGTCTCTTTAAAAACCTTCTACCTTTTCTAACACTTCAGTAAGTCAACACAAAAACCATGCCATACATAGATACAATTTACAACCGTTCTTAGGAGTGTTGTAGTTCCTATGATAAGCTCAGCAGACATATGGTTCCACCTGGTGCTGCTGCCGCTAGTCTGCGGGAGCCGAGTGCTCTGCGAGTTGGCAGCTGGGTTGGAGTCTGCAGCTGAGAGGAGGAGCTTTGTGGAAATAGGCGAAATAGACACCTCCAATTGGTTGCCAGAGGAGATTCAAGGATTTCTGAAACATTCAAGAAAGAATCAAAGCAACACTCCAGGTATGTTTTGATGAGGGATTAGCATTAAAGCATGATGAAAAGCTCCAAAGAGTTGACTTTTCATAATACCACCCCCTTAAACAATTCTGAGGATCAAAACAGATATAAATCACCTTTAGTATGAGACAGACTTTACAGCACGAAAGGGCAACCCTCATCACCTCCAAGCTACAGTCATCCTCCACTGTGTAGGATTCAGAGATTATTATTTATTTAGTAAATCAGCTCTTTCAAGGCTCTGGCTTTTGTGACTGAAATATTGAATTTCTCCCAACCAGAGAAAGGCCTTTATGCCGCCATGGGCTAAAACTGAGATTTCAGATTGCATATTGACACTTACATTTTAGTATTCACTAAAAGGTAATTTCACTTAAAGAAAAAGATAACTACTCTCTTGCACAGAAACAGAGTAAACAGTTCAAGGCGATAACTGTGCTGCTGCTTTCATTTGAGTTCATTTTGGACATCAGAGCTACTAAAGTAAAAAGTAAAAAGAAATATCTGGAGTGGATTGTCACATTGTATGTTGTAAAATTCACAACTAGTGATGTTCCAGCACTGACAATAAATTGGGTTTTCAATATTACAGGACGGGAGATTTGCATTGTGGATGTGCAACAGACAAACCTACAGCAAATGCATGACGCTACCATGTCAATATGGATCAAAATCTGAGCAATGTTTCTGACAGCTTGCTGAATTCATACAATGAAGAATCAGGGAGTTCTGAGCACAAATGAAGGACCAACCCACTTCTGGTAAGGTGTACCGGCTGTAGAGGGTAAATGTTTATAATAAAACGTTAAATCTCAGAATGCTTTTGTACTGAAGCACGACAAAATGAAGATCAGCTCAGCCCATCCAAAGAAGACCAGAAACAGACAGAACAAGGAAGTTCTAGTTATTTTGGCATATTTTTTAAAACAAAAGTTGTACAATTTTCCAGCCTCAAATTATTTTTGGACCATTTTAAATGTTCATCTGAGCGAATGGGTAGACAGGTGGACAAACATTGAGAGATGGCTGACATTATAATCTATACATTTTAAACAAGAAACAAAAAAGTGTAAAAGTCACACTAGTTACAGCTTATTTAAACCATCATGTTGACAATTGGACAGTTAAGTTTATTTTACATAATTTTTTTTAAATAAAAAATTAGCAAAAATGATGTAGTAAAATTAAAGACATGAAAAATCCTTTCCTCACACCATGATAATGTTATGGACACCTCATAGCATTATTATTTGGGCCATATGGCTCTCTGAGCTTCACATCGAGATAAGGAAGTGCTCAGGGTTGCACTGTGATCAGAACTCTGTGGTCTGAACGTAATTAAGCCACGGGCGCCTCACTTTTCCTACCAAGTGAGATTGTGTACAGTTGTGAAGCAGAAAAAAAAAAAATCCAAGCCTGCAGAATCAGATCTCAAATGTCATGCAGACTTGACAAATAGATCCACTGAGACCCCAGTAACCTGAAGACTCCAGGGCAGCCGAGGTAAACGGTTAACCTTATTGTTGTGTGTTTGCTGATGCAGGCCGCTTGAACCAACTCTGGCATCTCTGCAAAATACAGCATGAAGATAAATGTTTTGTTCTTCTGGTTGCATTTCCTCCCCTACTCCAACAATAGTAAAGCCTCAGCTTGGATGAACACAGCAAAGTGCATCATCATGCATAGTGGAGAGTGACAAACAGATAAGACGTTCTCTGCTTGGTCAGCCAGATGCTACTTGGAATCCCTGAAATGTGTGAAACCAGCGAGGATCTGATGGGACGGTTTCTAAAACAAGCTTTACAGTTCCACAGAACCACAAGTACTCCACAGACATTTTCCTCCACAGTCTGCGTCTAAAAATGGGGGCCACCTAATGCCACGCAGATGGGAGGTGAAGAGAGGTGCCTCGTTCCATTAAGGAACGTCTGTTTGTTCTAAATCATTGATACAGTCAAGCGGGAGTGGCTTGCTGCAACATCAGAAGTTTATTTTTTAATGAACCATGCTTTCCTGCTCTGCTATGCTCCTGCTGGGTCATAAGAGATGAAAAACTAAGGATATAGTAAGCAGGTCTGTGCAAAGTACAAAGTTTCTACACAACTTTCATGAAAACCCCCACTGCAAACTATTGCCCTAAAACCTCCAGAGTTCCAGGTCTTTATTTTAAAACCTGCTGAAAAAATGTCACTATGAAACTACAGCAGATCTTCCTATAGTAGGCAGGCTTTAAATATGTAGCATATTTAAATGAAACGGCGAAGATTACGATAGAGAAGAAGGCTAAAGAAAACTAAAAGTCCTGCAGAAACTACACCTGCAGAAAGAGAAAAAAACACATTGGAAGGGCGTCTAAAAATAGATATAAGGAAAGAAAGACAGAAGATTGGAGTAAGCTCCTCACAATAAGCAATTAACCAATTGGGCAAATTTGTTTACACAGACATCATAATCCATTTTATTTATCGTTTTGGTTGGGATGTTTTATTTTAGATATTTAAAATATGTTCCAGTGTGAAGTGGATTTCACAAAACTAAAGTTCATCAGTGATTGAGAGGGCAAACTTGCATTTTTATGCCATTGTTAACACATTACTTGAAAATGGTCTCAAAATAACAATGTTATCGTTTATGGCAATACATGACTGGGGTAATTTATCATTCAGTAAAATTTGTTATTGTGACAGACCTAGATAGGATACAATCAAGGGAGGAAAGCAGGACGAGCATGATGGACAAAGGGACACGAGCCAAGAAACAAAAAAAAGGAAGGAACATTGAGACAATGGGAATAAAGTCTTGAAATTCCCTTTTTTTTTTTTTAGACACTTTTCCCCCCATACATATCCAGACCTGAAAGATGCTGTAATCACATTCCAGACTTGTGTAGGGACCCCGGAGACAGCAGGTTATCAGCAGATATGAAGCAGATATGCAGATCTACGGCGGAGGGAAATTAAGTAGGAGGAAGAGGTCAGAAGGTGTTAGCAGACGTACACAGAGTGAGAGAGACAGAGCTCTCTGCAGGGGGTCTCGCCCAAGTGCAGCCTAGAATCTTACCTGCAACCCCCACAGAGTTCTCTACATTCAACCTTAGAGTGAGCCTTTGAGTGTGTGTATGTGGGATACCTCCTACACACCTTGAAAGCCACGTGCGCACACAGGAACGTGTCTCCGAACAAATGGCGGTGATTTAACTCACCAGGACAGTAGTGGAGGCGTAGGCAGCTCCGCCCTCACAGCCAGCACCCCCACCACCACCCCCCTCTTCCCGCTGAGAAGCGCCGCAGCTCGGCAGAAGGGCCGCCAGGGAAAAAGGAGGTCAGGCTGACCTCTGAGCTCGGCGTGTCAAACGTTCAGAGACAAGCTGAAGGGACAGGCCGTGTCAGAGCCCTGCTCCTCACAGCTGGGGAGGAAGAGGCGCCCCGCGCACCCGGCCAGGAACCCAGGGGAGAGAACTCAGCAGGCTGCTTATACAGACGAGCGTATACACAAATACACCAGCCATGACGTATAGGCGACGAAGACCAGCAACTGAGGGAGAGGAAGGCCTCGTAGACTGGGCCGATGTGAATAAATCAATGCCACTCTATGTTTGAGCTCTTGCCAGCTTCCCACCATCTATTTGTAACTTCATGCCTCCGGACAGAGCGTAAAGAAGAGAAGGCTTTATTCAATCAACGCTCGGTTATTCAGTTAGAAGTCGGAAATTTAACTGTCAGTCTGTAAATGCAAGATTACCCGAGGCAGTTCCGAGGCCATGCAAGAGTTTGAGATGATAAAAGTAAAAAAAAAAAAAAAAGCCCTCAAATGACAATGTCAGGGAACATAAGGGCAAAATATTTTACTTTATTGCCAGAAAATCTAAAAATATAGAAATTATGGAACATAAATCAAAACAAGCACTTTTATCGCTTTTAGTTTTTAGCAACTCTTCTGACACAAAAAGGCCTTTGTCTCACTCTCAAAACCGAATTATGCACGCATGTTATGGATGATGAAGTGCATGCAACAATTGTTTGGATTCAGGTGTTCAGCTCTTTTTGGGCTACGGTTGCCACTAAATACTTCTTGCATTAACTATCAATGTGTGCTGTGCAGAAGTGTTTTTACCCATGTGTTCTTTGTCGCTCTGATATTCCAGTTCTGTTTTTTTTTTCTCGTTTTCTGCAGGTGCAGAGGCAGACTTCTAGTTTTCTTGTATCATCTTTATCCGTCTTTATTGTCATTTCTGCTGTTTCCCAATGACATTTTGCCCCGCCTCTCTTCCTTTCTTTTGCCTCTCTGTGTCCAATGTATTTAAAATAACCTACAACACTAAAAGAAAAGAAGTCTTGAAAAACCTTCAAGAGGTCTTACAACTGTGGATATAAAAGTGCATACCAGTACAATCAGAAAGATGCCAGGTGAGTTTAACTTCCATAGAGGATTGTGTGGAGGAAAGAAACCTTTGCTTTGCAGAAAAAAAAACATGAAATTTGACAGAGAGAACATAGAGAAAGACCAGAACTTCTGAAATCATGTTCTTTGGACAGATAAGTCTATATATTTGAAATAAACCAAATACTTAATTCCAGGAAAAGGCCCTCATACCAACTGGAAAGTATGGAGCTGGAACCATATCAGAGGTGCATAAGCAGAAAGCGGGAAAAAAAAGAAGAAAAAACACTAAAGCTTGAATCCTGTGGTATGATAACAACTTAAGACACACCCATAAAAACACTCAGGACTGGCTGAGTGTTAAGTGCAAGTCCAAATCTTGATGTTATTGATATGTAGGGTGAAACAGGCTGTACATGCAAAAAACTGCTTAAATATCTTAAAAGTGAGAAGTGGGCAAAACTTTCCTAAGACCGTCAGAGACTGGCAGAAGGCTACAAGAAGCATCTCACTAAAACTCATTATTATAGACGGTAGCATTAGCTTTTAGAGCGCAGGGTGTCCTAGGTTTTTACAAAGTAAAAATTGATGTTTAAGCTATTTGATGAGGTTGTTTAAGGGCTATAGAATGTTTCTAATTGTAAAAGTAATGTCCATAACAAGAGCTGCTCAGACATGAGGCAAAAATAAATAAAAAATACGCAGAACTGAATTAAAATTTTGGAAATATAGTCATAAGAGTGTGTAAACTAATGTACATCATTAGGTTGCCACTGAAATAAAATAAAAATCTGAAACATTAAAAAACAAATCCTTTCATCAATAAAGGAAAACTAGATAGAAAGAAAGCACCACAGGGTTTTTGGAAGAGGAAAAACAGCTGGGTCGTTTCACCAAATCTACGAGCTTTTCTGAAGAACTGGTGCAGTGAGTGGAACCGAAGCAACACTTATGCAAGCTGTGCTGGTTGGAAAACAGGAGCCGAGTTTCTGACCTGACAACAGGTCTGAATGGAACGGGGATGTGAAAGACTCGAGAGCTAGTACCGAGGAGGATGTGTTCAAAAGCAGCCTTTGAAGGAAGATCTTTGAGGTCAATGAAGGAGAGAGCGAGGGAAGTAAGACACAAACAGAGAAGGGGAAATGAAAGAAAGATAAGGATAGGTCTGTTTTAATTAAAAACTGTGGTTTTTCAATGAGATGATCTTGAGCCTTGGCACAAAAGAGTGACCCGTGTCAAAGTCAAAGCGGTGAAATATTATGCAAGCCTGTCGAACACAATCAGTTTCTGCTTTATTATAGTGAAGGCATCAAGAATAAAACTGTTTTTTTTTTACAGTTTAAGCTCAAGAGGCATAGAAAAAAAAAGACTCACCTTGCTTAAAATAAAATCAAACCAGAGTTATAGTTCAATAGAATATAAGTGTCAAACATATAAACCCAGACTTCCTTTTCTAAAAGTATCCGTACCATTTGAACTCTGATTTACATTACAAGGGTAGAATGAAAGTACCTGCACACCACACATTAGATTTTTATACATTTCTGTGTTGGTTAATCACAAAAAAAATCCCAATAAAATACACAGAAGCTCAAAGAAAACCAAAAAAAAAAAAAGAATCAAGGGGTGTGAATATGTTTGAGGCGCTGCAGGGCTCCTCCCCCAAAAAACAGATCTTTGTAGAGAACAAGGCCACACTAAAGTCACCAGTGAGTGAATCAGAACCGATACAGTAACACATTCACATGCGCGCTGCAACACAAAGGCACACCGGTACATGACTGTATTTTTAGGCCGTTGGTATTTCGTAAGGACCCTGTGACATGCCCACCAACACAGAACGTAGTCCTCAGCCTCGGGGATGTGCACCCGGACCAGGGAATGTAGCACCTTCACTGTCTATTTGTAGTGGGTGTGGGAAGGCATGTGGGATGCCACAGCATTTACTCAGCAAGGGTTAGGGAGAAAAAGGCTCAGACAGGCGGGTAGAGGAGGTTTGCTCAGGTAGAAATCACAATCACAAGAGCTCTGATACCGCTTCAACCCTGTCCTGCGATTATAAAGGTTGTTTTTAGTATTCAGTTTTATAAATATAAGGCCATTATCGAAACCTTGCTGTTTTAAGAGCGGCGCGCTACAAGAATGGCCTATAAAATTGCTTGTGTTGGTGTTGAGCACTTCTAAAAGAAATACTTACTACAGTTAACAGAGATTTCTCAGTATGAACCTTTTTTCTTCATCATAATGGTATAGCTGAGATGCCTGCCAAGGCTCGCTGCCCAGTGTACCACAAAACCTGCATTTATCAAAGACGAGAGACCTAAAGCTCACACTCAAATGCCAATGAAGTCAACTATAACGATTTTCACCTTTCATGTTTTTCCCCATCCATCTTCAAAGGCATTTGATCTGTCTCCCTTGGCATCTCGTAGCTGCGTGTTGGCATGCCTGGTTTAAAACCTCTCACTCTCTGATCTTTAAGCACTTGTATGTTGATTAAATAAAACATGAAGCGCTTGCTTACCAGCTGAAAAAAAAAATAAAATACATATTTACGTAGGTCAAATCTGTCATAAACATACATAAACAAACTTGTTAGTGCAAAGAGCGCTCAAGTTCAACATCCACAGAAGACTGGGACAGAAGGTCAGAAGAAATTAAAATAAAGAAATCAAACTGATGACTGAATTTTGCCATCTGCACCTTTGTTATCTTCTGTCAGACTCTGAGGCATTATAGTAATTAAAACTCAACAGCCACTTTTGCAGAAGTACATGACACTATGGGGAAATTGTGTTTCCCCCATCCCCCTCAACAGGGGGCATTTGGCAAAATTAAACTCATTTTTCATAGCAGGACTCATTTAGTGAACGCAATACATGCAAGAAAGAAATTAGTCTGATAAGGGATTACATGGGAACTTTAGAAGTTGTCAAAGTAGTGGCAGGAGAAATGTGGAACATCATAGATACAACTGGTAAATGCTCAGTCGGTTTTGTTTTCATTAAAAAAAAACAGCGAAGATATGGAAGGTTTGCATCAGCTGTCTCCATGCAGAAGGTAAAAAGCGTAGCTACAGTAGGAGCTTCTGACTAAACCTCCGAAGCAAATACAGCATCATCCAAGCGTCCAAACTCCCCTTGAACTTTCTAAGATTTTGTCACATTGCAGCCATAAACGTTAGTGTATTTCATTGTGATTTTAAAATTTGAGGTAATGCATAGTTTTGATGCAGGACAAAAATGATGCATGAGTTTAGTGTTTGTTTTAGACAAAGAAGTCTGTACTGTTTCGTATTCAGCTCCATTTGAGTCGGTACCTTGTAGAAACCGTATGATTCGGGTGGATTTTCTGATGGAAGGTGGAGGTTTTCTGGCTGATCGGCAATTACAATCTTTAAAAAGCCTGACCTGTCAATTCTGATTTTGACCAATACCAATTTTTTTCATCTGAAATGTTGTTAAATGAGGCAATAAAGTCACAGAGTTGGTAACAGTGGTGTGTCTATTGTTAACTGCAAGCATGTGGACATGACCTGGTGGGCCAGTCTTTCAGTAAAACCTCTCTGGCCAGAGAGAAATAGATGAGTGGTTGGATTTTAGACCTTTGCTGAGGTAGATAAGATCATTGGATAAAATCGGCTTCACACGAGTATCAACCAATCAGATTTTACCAGAAAAAAAGAAAAAGGGAAACCTTCCCGTACTTCCAGTGTTACATAAAACACCAATATTACACACCGTTTGTGGCTGCTATTTGATACAGAAAGATTCAGGAGGTGACAATATTTATTTTAACATTAACATGACCAATTCCCAATGTTCTTACAGGACCTCACCGTCTCCATATTAACCAGCAACTGATACAGATTAACCACATAACCTGAACACAGCAGAAGTGGATCTGCTCTGCCTCATTGTGCAGAAGTCTTCAACATCATGCAAGCAAAACGATCGAATTTCATCAGCCAAGTAATTTTGTTCTGGGTAATTCAAGGATACTGCAACTTACTGAGCTCCAACAATAGGCTGAGCTAACAAAAAAGCCCCATAGTTCCCTCATGGCTTCTAAGAAGTTTATGAATGCTGCACCAAGGATGTTCCCTTTTCAACAGAGGCAACGGGGTTAAAGACCAAAATTTCTACCACAAATGCTCTGAACTCAATTTCGCTAAGGCACTGCATCCAGATTCCTTTTTCAAACACATTTCCTTTTTTTTTTTTTATTTAAGGCCAACCTTGCAATAAAAATAAACCAAGAGAAATTCTAGAGAGGGAAAAAAGCCTTGTGCATTATTTTCCAGTTGCACTCAAGGTTACAACGCTGACTTGAATGCGACATTTGAAATTCGAGCATTCCCCTTTTAAATTGGGAGTCGATCACTGTAGATGTGAAAAGCTGTGGGGAAAATTCCCTTAATGCAACGCTGAATGGCAGGTCACACCACCACAAAAGCCCTGAGGCACTCGCATGAGGCCTATTTGATCAAAGTCACTCAAAAAGCTATCAGTCTTTGTCTCCTTTGCTTTTTTTGCAATATTTTTGTGTCTCCTCCACCCCCATCTCACTCAAATGAAACCACACAGAATAAAAATGCTTTGTGCAAACTCTGGTGTTGCCAAACTTGCTCCGCTATTGCATGCTGCAGCGTGTAGAATTGTAGCATGATTCCATTAAGTGGGTTATTACAGAACATCCCTGACCTCTAACATGATGATTGTCCAGACAACTTTGGAAAGAGGTAGCTCTGAGTGACGCAAACGCAGCACAGCGGCGCAGCAATCAAAGTTTACAAGAAACACCAAGTCAAACATGGAGACAGACTCAAATGAAAACATAAGAACATCACTACAAAAATGTAAAAATGTGGAAGGTTCTTAAAGATACATCAAAACGTCAAACTGCAGATTAAAAATATGGCTTTGAATATCTGAAACAAAATCACAACTACGTATACATCAGACAGTTTTCCTATAATCAGCTCCGATCATTACTCATCAGGTTCCATGAGAAAAAAAGATTACATTTTCTAGAAAATATTGGTAAATATTAGGTATCAGACATAGCAGCAATATTATCAGGAATCAATGGCCTAAATCACAACCATGAATCCACAGTTATATTTTTAAAAAGGATCTGAAAACTAGCAGGTCAGACCTAAAAGAAAACTGAAAAAAGGCTGATCTGTTTAGGATTTAATTATTATATTTGATAAAGGTAATAAATAAATTATGGAGGTTTGCAACTTGATGCTCTGACAACAAGCTGCATTGAGCAATGTTTTAAAGTGTAATAAATAGTAGATTTAGCAGATTTTGCTACATGCTTCATGCAATATATGTCTAATATTTACACAAATGACACTAAGAGTTTAATACATATATTTTTACAAAGCCATTTTTTCAATAGGTTGCAAACTAATTTAGCTTTTTTACATACTTTTCATTAAAAGCTGATTGAAGAATCAAACATCTGTTGAACCTAAAGACAAAAATAAAATTGTTTTTAATTGAAAAATCTAAACTGTTTAAGAGTAGATCTTAATTTACTTGAAAAGGACATGTTGCTTTTGTGGCTCTGAACTACCGTATTTTCCGCACTATAAGGCGCACCGGATTATAAGGCGCACCTTCAATGAATGGCCTATTTTAGGACTTTTTTAGGCGCACCGCATTATAAGGCGCATAGAATAGACGCTTCATACTCTATTATTACACATCCACATTAATAAAGAGATGGTCCCGAGTACTTTATGTAGTAGGCTGGCCCAGTCGTTGTTTCACTCACGGTGTTGGTGTTGCGATATTATGCCCAACTGCTTTCTGGGTAACACTGTCCAACCGACACGCTGCCGCTGCAGTCTCTGTCTCTCTTCCCCTGCCCCTCCCCCCCTTTAACCGTATTATCAAACTTTATTAACAAACCAGTGTTCTGACAACTATCCCAGCATGCACCGCGCACTACTTCTTCTACGGGGGAAAAAGAAGTTGGCGGCTGCTTACCGTAGTGGACCAACTATGTAAGCAGCCTACTGCATGTCTGTGTAAACATGAGGTCTTTCATTTTGATCTGAGTTAATTAGCGTAGCATTTCTGCCGGATTTTCACAAAATATCAGCCACGACAATGGACAGGGGAACCAACAAGTTCATGTCATCTTTTTTGGACGATATCAAGGTGTTTGAGCCACTGGATGCCTCCAACATTGTGCGCGTCACAGCTAAAAGCTAGGAAAACAGCAGATCCTCACACCCTCAGCATAAATATAGCTGTGGACAAGATCACTGATGCCTATTGTTCTTGCAAGGTTGGGTAAGTCAACAATCATGGTTTTGATGGTCCACAATGTACATTAGCATATGTTTACTACTGTAGCTTGTGTTTGTGAGACGGTCACGCACGTGGTAGCTGCACTGTGACCTAAAATGGGCATTAGTCAATGAAACGCGGCCCCTGTGGTAAGGTCCGTTGCTGGACCTGTTGTGGCTCAATATTGGTCCATANANANGNCGCACCGGATTANAAGGCGCACTGTCGGCTTTTGAGGAAATTGAAGGTTTTTAGGTGCGTCTTATAGTGCGGAAAATACGGTAAATTTGTTCAGCAGACTGAAGGTAAAAATGGCTCTCGGTGTTGTAAAGGCTGCCGATCGTGGCATTAGATGAAACCGAGTGGATCCTGTGAGTTTCTGCTAAATTACAATTTGTCTTAATTTGGCTAAATGGGAGATCTGTTCAAGGAAAATAAAATTATGTAATTTTTTCTACAAGTTTCTCAAATCCAGTCTAATTAATATTACTTGAGATGCGCCCATTCATCTCCCAGAGTCAGGAATTGATTGATTTTCACTTGATCACCTGATCAAACGCTGAAGAATATTTGTCTTGCCTAGTTATTAAAATTAAGAAGAACTCAGACTGGACTCAGTCTGTGGACACAAATCAAATGCATTTGTTTATTTTTAGAGTAAAACAAATCACTGCATATAGCTGAGGCTGATGCTTTGCTGCAGTACTCCTTTTCCCTTGGATTCAGCAACGACATTGTCATCTTTCAGCCTGATGAGTGCACTTCATTTTAATAATTTAAAACGAGTAAAAATATTGCTGCATTAAATCTACGCACCTGCTCAGTGAACACATATTGGTAACCTGCTCCCTCAAAGGCTGCACAAAGCTGTAAATCGAGCGAGTGATGCTGGGTCGCCCTCCCTTCCTCCGCGACTGCAGAGGCAGTGCAAGGCCGTGAAAGATTGGAAGCAAAGTGACGTCCTCTGGTTTATCCTCCCTGAAAGCCTTCGCATGCTCTCAGTTCCACATGAGAGATCTGATGAAAGCCGTTTGTCAGTACGCCACTTAATTATCAGCCAGAAGAGGAGCCTCTGATGCCTTCCTCTGACGACGGGCTTACAGCCGCACGCCGACAATGGGCCACGCTAACAATGAACAACCGAGCTGCTCATAATGACGATGGGATGGTGCCAGCTATCCACTTCAGAGTCAAAGAAATGGGGAACCTAACACAAAGAGTGGTTTCCACTTCAAATTCAAAGTTTTTTCCAGCTCATTAAAAGCCTGTGTAATGAAATATTTCAGAGGACTGGAAGTGTTACAGAAGAGCCAGATGATGTTTTGACCTTTTGTTTCTGCCTGTCTGCACAAAGGTGTTCAATATGCGTGGAAACATCAGTGTGAACTTAAAAATAGTCGTATGAACTCCTTTGACCTGCTACTTCTCCTCGTTCTTTTGACTGTAGAGCTTGTTAATATCTAAACATGAGATTACGAGGAGAGGAGAGGCTCGTCTCTTGTTTTCATCCTGCAGCTCAACTCTTACAGAGACTGAAGTCAAGTCAAGTTCCTGGAAATGTTTGGCCTGAAGCCTTTACTTTGGAGGAAACAGTAAGACATTTATTATTGTGTGCATTAATGTGATACGATTCACAGCTGCTCATTTACCAGAGGCATGAGCATTTAGTGACAAAGGGCAATTATTCAACACTAACCTGGGATTTCCAATAGTATTCAGGCAGTAAAAAGTGTTTATTACATTTATGAAACATGTAAAAAAAAAAAAAAAGGTTTGTTTTCTCTGTACAGTATGGTGCTTTTCCAAGAATATTCTCAACCATTTCATTCAACTAAATGCACTAAAAAAAGATCTAATTTAAATAAATTGCTTCAGCTGGTAAGAATTAATTGAATTAAGTTCATCTAAAGAACTTCACAACTTTATCAACTTAATGTATTAATTTGGATACTTATTTCAGTGCTACCAACTTAAGAAATTTATTTAAGTTGTATAAACTACTCTTTTTTTTCAGTATATTACAGTGTCAACTCTCACATACAAGTGATGTAATGTTTTACGAATGCAAGAAAAAAAAAGGAAATTCATGTTTTTTCCACTTATTTTTCTTTTACAAATAATGGACAAGTCTTAGATCAGCTGCCCTTGATAATCGAGTGTAATTTAATTTCTGACATCTGGATTAGATTATTTTACAACAATAAAATATTCTCTAAAATACAGTTTTTGATCCAAGATATATTTAGTTTGTAAAAAGAAAATGGTGAGCAACAGCACTCAGTTAAGCATTTAAACCAGAGTTGTTTCAAAAGCAAATCAAGAGGATGAACTCTGGGGAAAAAGAAGTTCAAATTTCCAATTTTAAGATTGTGTAGGAACCTGTAGTTAATTAATTGGACCAAGAGAGAATGGATTACAATTATTCAATGTTAATTTAAATTACATGATGCAGTAACAAAAGTACATAGTGAGCAGACAGAGGAGGTTAATGGTAGCTAAAGGAAGACATAAATCCTGTGAAGTCGTAGCTTAGCAAATGAATTTATAGAAGAAGGTTTTCAGCAGTTTTATAAACAATGAACTGGGTGTCTATCAATAAGCAGCTTCATAGCATTGTCTCAGGGGAACAGTTGTTTGAAATAATTATAAAATAAATTACAGAAGTGTGGCTAAAAGCACATTTTGTAAGGCGAGGACATTTCATCAATAATTTCTAATCACCTCACTCTTTAGTATTTGTGCAAGAGTTCAATTCAAATTGTAATAAAGCATTCCTTTTATATCAGATCTAAAACAAAATATGCTCCGACAGCCCTAAAACATACATTTTCCCAGGCGCTAGACCTCAAATAATCTACATAATATGCATCAGATTTGATTTCCTTCAGAAAGCGAATCACAGACCCACTCTATAGTCCATTAGCCAAGTTAATGCAGAGCTACCAGACTTGCTGACCCATTAATAATACATCGCAGTGGTCAAAAGAGGCCAGACACCTCTGTGCACCCTTTCATCCCTCTACATGGCCACATTAATGGACTAATTCAGATGCAATTAACTGGTGAGGAGAGGCTGTGGCCTTGCGGCTGGTGGAGCGCGAGCTGAAGGGGCTTAAAGCCAGGACTTGGATTATAATCACTGTGAACAAACACATGAACACACACAGACACAAAACTATTTACATACCATTAGAGGAGCGCCTCAACAGTCTCCTGAAAAACCTCAAGCAGCGTTTCCAACTCAATACCAAGAAGGAACACCAAAACGCGACAAATTTTAAACCACAACACCTTCTGCACCAGCAGCACAATTTAAATTTGAGTCTTTTGTTTTCAAACAATTGTGCAAATATCATAAAAAGACAGAAGGACAAAAAAATACGACCTTCCTAGGGGGTCATAAGGACTGATCAAAGATGTGGAAGAAGCAGTAAAGTTGCTTAAGAAAGGAATATATAATAAGAATGTGGGAATAGCAGCACACAGCCAGGTTTCAAGGTGACTTTTGCACATCTTATTCATGCTGCAGCTGCAAGAGGTTCCAAATGGCATGTCTGAGCCAGAATGTGACTAATGAACCACAAGCCATTATATATGCCGAGACTAAAGTAACTGATGAGGATAATGATTAATAAAGCTTCATCCAGGATTTCTGCAAGTTTCAGTTGGTTTAATTCAGCCCTTTTCAGCCTCTGTTATAGGACAGTTATTTAAATGAATAATTAAGATTTAAAAACAGAAAACTAAAATTAACAGCACAGTTAGATTATTTTTAAACTGGACGGTAGGGCCTTTAGCTGCCTGATCTGCACATGTGGGGTGGTTGAAGTCGACCCACTGACTGTAAGCCATATTCAGCTGTAAGCCATAATGGCTCTGGTTCCATGATCCCGGCTGCTTGGTCTGAAAGCACACATGGTGGTTTTGCGAGATGCGACTGAACAAGCATTACTTATTTCTGGAGTTTGTAGACAAATAAAAATGGGTGATGCGCTCTAAATGTTCACTTGCCCACTCACTACAACAAACCTCGGTTTTCAGGGTGCAGTTAATTCTTGTTGTTTTAACTTGAAATGTTTTTAAAAATATTCTTGGCAGGTGTAATTGACAAGCAAGTTGCAGCAAAAAACTTAATTAGCTAAAAATGTGGTCATTTAGGCCAGTCTCGATAATCTCTTAATGAACTGGTTTCATGTGTTTTTGCTGCCAAATTATTATTAGCTTATTATTATTAGCTTATAGACTGGAGTAATGTGCTCAAACTCTGACTTTTTGTGTTCTGCAACTAAATCCTTTTGACATTTTTGACTTCTCAAAGTGCCACAGAGAATCACTCTCGGTTTATTGTAGTTTTTTTGTCCAGTTTTCATTCCGTTTCAATAAATTAGCAAAGCAAAATTAAACGCTGTGGCCTTTAGACAAACAATATGCAACATGAGTTTTTAGCAAACGAAATGAAAGTCACCATTACCTTTGATTTTCTTTCATCACAACCCATTTCTACTCAACGACGTTGCTGTGAAAACCCATTTTTCGGTTCCCCCCAGATCTGACGGTGACAAATGAGCAATTAGAGGAGCGATATTCATACGTCCCATTCGTGGCTCAGATGACCTGGGATTAGCCCCGTTGATGCCAAATGCGAGATGCGAGAGATGTGCCTGTCAATACAGGCGCCTGGCAAGGCAGCGCGGCCCTTTCTGGCACGTCATCCATCACTGGTTCCGCTTGGCTGCCGCAGCTGTGTCACTGTCCCCGCTCCGACAGACCGCTGACCCCACTAAGGACGCAGCAGCAGGATGATCGGATGACACTCTGGGAAAAGAGACAGCCATCCTGGTTCTCTGACAAGGCAGAGAGCGAAGAGGGGGGAAAAAAAAAAGAAAACCTTTCCCTACACCTCGTCCTCATAGCGACACAGTTCTCAATAAGCAGGTGTGAATATCAGGAGTCATGGAGAAAAATGCTGCTTCTACATTTTTATCTTAAAGGAAAAGAGAGGAGCTGTGATGAGCAGAGGAAAGCCGTTAGCTGCACTGAAGGTGACAGGTGTTAAATAATTGCCAAGGAGAAGAAGGAGGGTGGATGAAAACAAGATCAAATCCACCACTGACCAGTTTTCCACATTAATTACTTGCCATACAGATTTCATCAACATGCCAATCATCTGGTCCAATCTGCTGTTTTTTTTTAATTCTCATCAGATGTAAGTGACCCACAGTGTGGATGTCAGACTGTATGGGTGAGACGCCAGGGCCTGTAAGTGGATTTTCATCACATGTAGAGACGCAGAAAGAAATCAGTCGAGGACCAGAGTATGAAGACCAGAACTCAAAGATCCAATCTTTTTCCAATTAGTGAACGAATCGCCTGACAACACTCTTCGATGTGGAAGTTCTCACTGTGGTAATGCTAGCTATTTTAGGTTGCTTAAAATAAAGTCAGTCAATGTAAAGACAAAACTCAGTTTAAGATTTATTTTAAAAAAAGTAATTTTAGGAGAAACAGACTCCATTTTCAAAGCCTGTTTGTTTTTGTTGGAAGTATGAAAGAAATGGTTTGGGTATCTCCTCCCTCTATTGTGAAAGAAATTGTTCTGATTTTTATATATATTTTTTTCTTCTTTTAAATAAAGAATATAGGAAGGAAGACGTAAAAGAAAGGAGCCAGGGTCCAATAAGTTCATACTTCTGCCTACTTCCTTTTTAAATAAATAGCTATCTAAACATTTATTATTGCATTTGTGCTGTGAATGTGAATATGTTTGACATAAATAAACTAAACTAAGGAAAAGAACAGCTTTCTTGCAAGAAGCAAGACATCAGACAAAAACTGTCCTTCTTTGTGAATCAGCCTCTTTATGTGCATGAAAACCTCTGAGGACACATCACTGTATTTAATGAGGTACTGATTGGGTGATCACTTGAACTCAACAGTAATGTGAGCTTTCCAAGACGCCTGGAGACCTTGATTGAAAAATCAGGGTTATCCTTCCTCAGTTGAAACATCAGAATTTTGTTTTAAAAACATGAACTTGTTTTATTTGCCTTTTTTTGTTGTATTGGCCGTCAATTCTCAGAAAATAAATGCTCAAAGTCAAAATCCTTTTATCTGGAATTTGAGAGAGTGTCAGTAATTTCCAGAAAATTAAAATACATAATTTTACCATTAAAAAAAAGCTAATTTAAAAATGTTGAAATGCTGTTCTCTCAGGCAGAATCTGCATCAGCAGGTCAAAGCTTTAAAAAAACAAGAGCAGTCTTAGGCTGTTCTTGACTTGACAGCCTCTTCTAATTAGTCCTGCAGCCCATATCCCTTTCATTTCCAAAAGGTAAACGCTACGTGCAAGCTACGGTGATGACAGATCAATTAGCTGCAGGCTTCAGAAGAGGTAACGGCTCCTCAGGGAGAGCGGGCTTGAATAATTAAGAATATTATTAATTATATTTAAAGACAAAAGGGTTACAAATAAGAAAACGTCTGGAAAGAATTGCAACAAAAGACTGTGCCTTGCATGCAGAGACCACCACAGCGGCAGCGTCCCCTGCTCCGACTCAGCCTGGATTAATCTAACAGGGCAGAATCAGTGTTAAAGGGAGATTGCAAGGACTGCACTCTATTTATAGAAAGCACAAATCATTGCCGTACCTCCTTCCTTCCTTCCTTTTTGTCCTCCTCGTCAGGACAAAAAATAAATAAAATAAAATAAATCTGTGTGCATACAAGATGCAAAAGGAACCATCTGTGATCCCAATGTAAACAAAGGTCAGGCGATATTAACAACAGAAATCATTAGGTTGCCAAGCTATTTTCAATCTGCCACTGTGGATGTATTTCAGGAACGGAGGACTTTATTTTACTCAATCAATAATGGCCTACATTTAGAGTGAACTAGCTTATAACCCAACATACAAAGTCAAACATATTCATAGCACTTTCAGGATTTATTTTGAATAATCCCGTTTTATTTTGCAGAAGCAGTGGAGTAATGCCATTGAGTTCGAAGTTAATTCAAAGGACAAAGAGCTAAACTTGCAGCCAGATGCAACTAAATATAAAATATGCTCATTATAAAGAAAACAGGTGCAGAAAAAGAGCCAAATATTACAGTTTAAATATTTCTAGCCAAACACCAAACATTTAGAAAACAGTGCTTCATTCTGAATGCTTAAAACCCAAGTAATCACTAATACATTTTATACTTTGTTTCTATAAAACGGTACTGAAAATGTGATGCCCCAATATGTACAGCAACTAAAATGTAACTGAAACGCACGTTTTAAATATGCATCAACATAATAAAGATGTCACATAAAAACAGGCAAAAAAAAACAAAAAAAAACAAAAAAGGTTTTCAGCTCACAAAAAAGTACTACTTCACCGAATCATCAGATTATCTAGCATGCCTACATATGATGTAATTAAGCAACTTCAGATAAAGTCTCACCAAGTAAAAAAAAACACCTCTGAACCTTTGAACAAGAGCACGGTCAGAGATCAACAGGCGATCGTGTCCTAACGTTACATGAACCGTCGATGCCTTCTAGAAATTACTAACGGGGCGTGGCAGGTGGGGAAGCAGCAGCACAGCTAGCGTGTCTGTATCGACTACAGCATATCTCATTATCACGGGGGAGGAAGTTCTCTGAATCAATTGATGACCGTGATCAGCAGCCTTTTACGACTGGCTGTTGCATCACATCCAAGTGAGCAGCGAGAACAGATGGGAGGGAGCTGCTAACAGCTAATGACTGCTTAAAACGATAACACAAGTCACATATGTGTGTGTGAGTGTGTGTATGTGTGTGTATATGTATGTATATATAGCGGCTGAACAGTGAAACCAAAGCAGTGCTTGTCAAAGTGACGGCTAGAGTTTCAACTAGAACTGCAGCCAACATCTCTATACAGGCCTGCAGGCCACCAGAGGAAGCAATAGAAGCCTCAGGCCTTTTATGTACTGCACTGCAGTCAGCACTTCACTCGGTGCAGTGTGGGGACAGCAGCTCCTGCCAAAATCTATCCATGCCAAGGCCTGCCAGCTTGCTCTCCCCACCCACTCTAAGGGCCAGAGCGTGAGCGGTTGGGTGCCGGTAGGCGGGTGCAAGGTGAGGCTGGTGGGCGGGTGGCCAGGCTGGAGCTTCCTGACACGGGAACCCGCCTCACAGCGGGATCAAGCGAGCTGCCGAGTGAATCACTACCTCTCCCACAAACTGAAAATAAATAAATAAATAAAAAAAAGTCTGTGCCGGGCCAACAAGCAGACGCTTTTTCAGGCTGAGACAACAACTAAAAATACGGCTTTGAGAGCCTGAAACGCAGACTGAAATTTTCAGCCAAGGTGAATGTGCAGGTGCATGTCCATAAATTAGAAGCTAATTAACTTTAGCAATGCAATTCAAGAAGTGAAGCTTTATTACTTAGAGAGGGATGTAGCTTAAGGGTGTTTTCCTCTGGATTTTACAGTTCCTGAAAACCTTAAATTCAGTACCTCATAAAACTATATTACTACGCAAGACTAAATAAAGTATTTTTTATGCAGGAATGTTTTGTCACAGGAAAGACTGCAGACTTGGTGAGGCTGCAACACTTCAAACACCGAGAAAAAACCAACTTTATTCACAGACCAACAAGTTTCAGCTGCTGGGTCAACAAGCTGAAATGTGTTGGTCTGTTAATAAAGTCGGTTTGGTGAGTCTTCACCTCAACAGATCCGTTTCTCTCCATTCACCTTCAGAGTCGTTGAAGTTGTGCCAGAAACGTTTGGAAGACTGCTGACTCCAGCAGAAAATCACCGACACCCTCCGCAGCGAAGGCACGCCACAGACAGACTGCTGAAGAAGGTGACTGTGTTCAAGTATGAGAAGATGAGTGGAAGGAAAATCTGTGGTAGAAAAGCTGAACAAGCAGCAGACATACGCTGCACAAACACAACATCTTACCAAGTATTTTTGGTCTAGTTTCAAGTGCAAATATCTTTGTACACTCGAAATAAGATAAAACTAACTTACAAGAAAATTTTTAGCAAGAAATGGGAGCTTGTTTTAAGTAAATAGTTTCTTAATATTGATGAAAAAGTTTTAGTTCCATTGGCAGATTATTTCACTAAATATATCTTTCAAGTTAATTTATCTGCCAGTGAAACTAGGACTTTCTCATCCAGACTAAAGAATTATTTGCTTAAAATAAGCCTCTATTTCTTGCTAAAGAAATTTGCTTGTAAGTTAGTCTCATTTCAAATGATCTAAAATATTTGCACTAGAAACTGGACCAAAAATACTTGGTAAGATTTTGTGTTTTTCCAGGGTAATTGCAGGTTTGTCAGCATTTTTTAAGCAAAGCTGATTTAAGAGCTTAGAGTAGATTGATAAGACATAGACTGTGGCTGCGGCCGTCACGTTCCTTAAGCCATGACAGAAACAGCTGAACCCAGACTAGAGATGCACCGATCCAATAATATCTCTCAGCCCTGATACTGGAGAAAAAATAAAAGATAAAAAAAAATCAAGATTGGCTTTCTGTGACAATGTGGCCAATCCATAAGAGCAGATCTATTCAACTTAATTCTATGCTTTGAGCACCATTATGCTTTTTTATTTTATTTTACATTATACTTATAATTCCTAATTATACTTTCTCAGCCATTTCTTTGAAATGTTTGTTTTTGCATGTTTGACCAAATTAGTAAACCTATTGTTTTTGTCAGTTTCTTTACTATTTAATTTATATTGGCTGTTTTACTCCTAACTGCACCGTTTGACCAGCTTGTGAATCTGTTAGTGCATTTAAATGTGCTGTACAGGTGCAGACTTGTATCAATTTGTAATTCAGTACATTTATGTCCGTTTAAAAAAAATAGATAAACATTTTAAGTCGATTTGGTGCCGTTTTTCTTTAATGGATCATTATCCGCCAATACTAAATCACAGATATCTGTATCGAAAGTGAGAAAAGTAGATCTGTGGGTCTCTCACCTTGATTACACCCTGAACTAAGACGATGCCAACTACTCCAAAGTCTTTGATTTAGTTTAAAGTTTGTTTAGTATTCAATTTAAAATTCAAGGTGGAAAAGTCTGGAAGAAATTTGAAATTAACCTTCCTTAAAGCTCCACTGATAATTTAGGGGACGGGTTGTTTCAGATGCTGGGTTACTACGTTTCATTAAATCCAGAGTCAAGGCGGGCATCTACCAGGAAATTTCAGAGCCCTTCATGCTTCCCGCTGCTAACAAGCTTTATGGAGACGCCAATTTCACTTTCCAGCAGCACATGGCAGCGGCTTACACTGCGAAAAAGTCAAATACCTGGTTTAAAATGCATGATTTAGTCTGGCCAGCAACTTGACCCGACCTAAACCCATTGGAGAATTTATGGAGCCGAGTCAAGAGAAGGACGAGAGACACCAGAGCCAAAGACGCAGACGAGCTTCAGGACGCTATTAGAGCAACCTGAACCGAACACCTCAGCTGCAGGCTGAAAGAACCTGCAGACAGAACCACAGCAGAGTACTGACGACACACGAGCAGGTCACCATTACTTAGGAAGATTAGCTTTTTTATTATTGGTTTAATCTCACTGGAAAACTGAATGCAGGGTTTTTATTAGCTACGACAATCGAAAAAAAAAAAAACAATTTAAATGCATCACTGAGTACTGGATTTAACTACACAGCAAAAACAAAATAAAGTATTTTTTTCTAGTTTTTGTGCAAATAAGAAATGAGCCAAAACAAACTTACAGATAACTTTTCAGCAAGATTATGTCGGAGCTTGTTTTAAGCCAATAATTTTTATATATTTGTCAAAGAATACTAGTTCCTAGTTTTCGATATTTTTCACTTGTATGAAAAAAGTATTTTTTGCAAGTGAAATAATCTGCCGGTGAATCTTAGTGAATTATAGACTTAAAACAAGCCAGTATCTTTCTACAAGATACGTCTAAGTTTGTTTTTTTATGTTTTATTTGTACAACAAACTAAGCAAAGAATACTTGGTAAGACTTTTGTTTTGCAGTGTAATGTGTGGTTTTGTTTATTTGACTACAACAGAGCACATAAATCAAAATTCCCATGATTTACGGTCCTGTAAATGTGCCAAAATTAGCACAATAGCAAAATGTCATCTTTTTTTCCCAAAGATAAATTACACAGAGAAAAAAAACTGATTAAACATACTAAAAATACCTCACTAAACATTTCACAAGAAATTACAACTTTTATTTTATGCAGCATGCAGTTCAGAAAGATTTTTGTTTCTGAATTCATTCAGTGATTTTCCAACATAGAGAAACATTTTCAGGAAAACACGGATAATTTTTGGATTGTGGAAGCTAGGAAGTAAAACATTTCCCCAAAATGTGTCTACTTGTCCTTTGAAAAAAAAAATCCACACAAGTAAGTCCTTAAAATGTAAATGCACGCTTTACAGCGTAATGATGATCCTGGCTAACGGAGCAGACAGACGTATCAGAGTCAGCATGAGCACTGAAGTAATTTTACACTTTTAGATTTTAGGCTGCAAACCTGAGCTTGAGGTGGGAAATGGAGGCAGAAGGTACAAATGCTCATACCTTCCCAATCTTATTCAAATAAGCAAATGCAGCAAGGATTTTCTGAGCCCTGGCAAGCCACCAGTCAGAAGCTGGAACATTATCTCCAGAGTAAATAATGTCCTGGAGGACCAGTAGCTACCCAAAAATCACTTTTTAGAAAAATAGAGCGCTGCCCCAGGCTGCTATTATTAAGCCTCAGATCCAATAGGAAGTTGAACCTTTGATCTGTTTAGGGTACTGCGTATTTGCATTTTATAATGAGATCAAAGTGAAGTCCAGGACCAATGCAGAAGACAGCTCTGCGCCCCGTATCTGCACGCCCAACTACTTGCAGACTTCCCAGTTATCAAGATCATGCAAGCGCTGAAGACCTTCAGTGGAAAAAGCAGAGCGGGATTCAGAGTTTGTTGAGCAATCAACGGCAACCTAGTTTCTCATCCAACTAATTTTCTTCTCCTGTACACAGGTGCAAAAGAGAGAGAAAAAAAATATATAATAAAGTCATGCCAGCAGCAAAAATCTCCTCAGCGGTTCAAGTTCAACAGCAAACATTTCAAGCATTTTCAGACTGGTTGAGAATTGCTTTAGATTTGATTTGGCATTCTTCACCTGGAAGAAATGCAGAGGGGAATTTACACTTTCTACCTGAAGAGAGCCCACGAGGAGCCGAGGGAAGGTTTCAGATGAGTGCGGAGGTCAACATTTCAGAGAGGGTTTTTTTTTTTTATCTCGTTTCTGCACTGGTAGGAAATTCACCAGAAAAGAAATCACATATACTGTCACTTTTTTCTCTTTTTTTCTTTTATTTTAGCATTTCACATTTTTAGACAGTAAAAAAGAAACAGAGGTGGAGATTGGAGCAGGATGTTTTTTTTTTTTTTTAGAAATATAAAATCACTGAATTTCTTGTTTTAGATTCAGAATATAAATTCATGTGGCTTCTTGTTAATGTGGCTCTCAAATTCAGTACATTAAGCTATTTTTAACCAAAAAAAAGGGTTCAAAATATGGATTTGTGAACAATTATTAAAAAAAATCACGCAATTAAGCTTCAGTGACCATAAAAAACACTGAAATCATCTGAATAAAATTCGGGTTTTTTTTGTTTTTGTTTTTTTTTGCCATATTACCCTCCATAAAGCATGCTGCTGCAGTCAGAGTATCGGTGGATCCCCCCTCACTTGCAGAGCCTTTATGCAACATTTGCCCCATTACCAGGTGTAGCTCAAGTGCTGATTAACCATTTCTGACACGCATGGTTGCATTCACAATGACAAAGACCAGATTTGAAACTTCTGACAACTCATTTGGAAACTTTAGGCAGCACTTATTCCGTTTACTCAATTCATAGCGAGACTTTTTTTTTTCATATATTTTACTCAATTGGAAATGCATCAAACGAGAAATTCCAGAATGCAAACTCAAGTACATCATTTCTTCATTTTTTTTTCTTAAGACATACTGATATGAAGGGATACATAGTTTTCTGACCCTGTGCTGGAGACTGCTCCTGAGATTAAAAGTTAATTTCTGGGTCAGCTTCCATTGCATGTAATGGCTTTGAAGTTGAAAAGACAGCGCTACAAATATTTATTGTGACAAAACGCTCCTTCCATATTGCACTACAGGAAATGGCTGTAAGCAGATGCTCCTTTTGGTAACATGCATTTAGAAATCCTTGCATGTGAAGTACTAAAGCAATCTGGCAGATTTTCAGAAACGGTGTGCCTCACATGAAGGAAGCTGCAGCGTATGAGCTGAATCACGCACGAGGCTGCTCAGACAAACTTGCAAAACATCAGTCAAAGGCGCCTCCGAGAGCTGCAGAGGGTGTGAGGAAAATCAGCCACTAATTGCTTGCTCATACATGCCGGGCGCATATTCCTCGCTTCTTGAAGAAAAAAAAAACAAAAACAAAAAAACAAAACACTGTTCACATTTTTGACCTTGATGAATTATATGTTTTTATTGACGGCACTTATTGATATTTCTTAAAAGCGGAGGCTAATGGAGTTGTGTTGAGAAGATTAAATGGGTTGCTGATGTCCAGATTAGCCAGGTCTCATCTCACAGGCACAGCTTGCATTATCATACAGAACTGACGCATGTCTGTGTGTGTGCGTGTGCCGAGTCTCAAATTGCTGCGAATGGCATCTCCAGGGGAACAGAAGAGCGATGACTATATCCGACCTACATTCACCCCATCCTGGCATGCTCGCTTTCAACTAATTACACACACTAACATGCATACTCAGTCAGGCTATCGGTGGAGTAATATCAGGGAAAAGCTGCAAGGAGAATGCTAATACAGTATGCATGCTGCAGAATAACACATCATTTTGGTGCTGTGAAAGTTATGATTGTCATAAACCTTTTACAGCTGTGCAAAAGTAATTTCCAGATGATGTGAAGAGGAACGTATCTTGGTGCTTAAAAGGAGTAAAAACAAAACTTAAGGCTATTGGAGTCCATTCAAAGGCCTCGAGGATAAAACGTCTAATAATAGATTCCATTCAAACATCTTGTGTGTTGAGAGTAATTCATATTTTAAACACATGGTTTTACACGTTTGATTTCTCAGAATAACTGACAGGGAAAATACGCCATTAACAAGAATTACGAAAAAAAGGAAAAAAAAGAAAAGAAAAAAGGGTGACGCAGGCTAGAGCCTATGAGCGCATCTCCTTACCGCTCTTTCAGTTTCCTGAGCTGTACAGCATCCTGGTTAGAGTGATGTGGTTTTTCACACTTTTAATGTGCGGGCCATTTCTACATTTGCAACCCACTTGTAGGCTAGAATCTGACGATCTGTGCAAGCCATAACTAAACTTGAAAGCACTGCAGGAGCGTCAAACTGCACCACCACTGACTAATTTTGTGACTTACACTTTTACAAAAAAAAAAAAAAAAAACCTTATTCCAGTTACGTCAGCTCTTTTTTTTTTTTTTTAATTTATACACCCAACTATGCAAAGGATATCAACATATGTTGGTAGGAATGCAATGGTAGAGACCCCAAATGTCAACCAGTCAAGAGTGTATGTCGATCGCAGTCAATTGCATTTTAAATGCAAAAAAAAATAAAATAAATAACCTTAAACATATTAAACATGACAAAGCAGCTGCTAAAGTTGTGATACTCAAGATATGTTTGTAAAAATCCTTCCCACAGTGTGAAAATCTTCAGCTTAAACAGGACACCAAACGGCGCAAAACCACAAATAATCATGTGGCCCAAGATTTTAGCTCAGGTTCAATCAGCGACAGCAATGAAGAAGATGGAAATGGCTGACCGTCTCCTCCTCTCAGTCTACTGTACTGACTGGTTATGGTTTTCTAAGAATACACATTATCTTGATTTCCTCCACTGTTACCATGTTTGCTGTTGTCTGAAACTTTCCTGTGAAATCAGTAGCTAGCGCAGAACTAAATGTAGTGGCTATGTTGCCTAGCAACCAGGAAATTTAGTCACTCCTTTTGTTGCAGAAGGTTGCAAAGAATGATGTGCAACGATAACGCCTTTAATGGCCAGGTTTTGGTTTTCTTTGAGATCTTATCTGCTGATTGGGATTTTCTCCTGTGCATCCTTACTTCTGTATGAAGTTTGAATTTATGAGCTGATGCTAATGATAAGTTACGTGCCTATTATATTATATTGATTAATAATAAACAAGTGATCTACCAGTAGACTAATTCTGAAACTAGTAGACTCTAAAATAAATAACTGTATTCAGGAATAGCTTTGTGGCCAAGAGTGTGTTATAAGTGTCAACAGCCATCAGATTGCTCAACTCCATTACTAAGGCTGTCTGAAAATGCTTAGTTACAGTTCTGGAACAAATGAAGAGTCCACTGCACTGAACCCTATTGAAAACCTGCATATTTAGCAAAGTAAATATACATATTCTTTTCTTACCTCCACCAGTAACACTTTTAAATATCTATACACATTTATAATCGCCCTTGTATAGTTTTTCAGCATTTTTTTTTTTAACGTATACTCCGGTAGCCAAGCAACGATATTTTTGTGGCCAAATTCACTGTTGTGTATTTGTGCAATGACAAGTAAGTCTAAGCTTTATATTTTATCCTCTGAGTGATAACCTGAATACTTTGAAGACCACACTATTGTCCAGACTATCGAGGCTGCAATCTTGATAAAAAGTGCATTTATTTGTAAAGTTTGATCAACAAGGGTCATACGCGCTTGCACCTGGATTTGTCCAACAACAACAGTTGAATATAACACTGCAACCCTAAAGCCAAGGTCTACAGAAAACCATTTAGTACTGAATGTAACAAGCCACTGCACACGAAGGTGGGTGGCACACAAAGCACAGAGCTGAAATCAGCGTTGGGTGAAAATGGCTGCAACTCAAATCAAGACTGCACGTATGCCGCCGGGTTACTGACAACTAAATAAGTAATGATGAAGGCAAAAGAGGAAACAACGGCTGCAAAATGAAACAATTAATTTCCTTACAACGTGCATTTTCACAAAAGCTAAAATCAATCCATCTATAACAACACATGCTTTCTCATCTCTGCCTCACCTACATTCATTCACATGCACAAGCACACACACACACAGGTCCACGCGCCAGATCTTGTCGCCCAAGGAAATGGGTTTCATACATCTTGTCTGACTGCAATAAAGCAGTGCCTAAGATTCTATTTCCAATAAACGTCGACTGATTGGAAAACTCATTCTAATATCAATTTCCATCTGGGGCCTTTAAAAGGCAATCAGCATAGCTTCATCTCGGTATATCATGGGCTCCTTGAGATGATGACACAGCACTGGCTTTCTCCTTCTGCATAATGGCCTTCTCCTATCAAAGCATCTGCAATGAATAATACCACCCATGAATGGGCTATTTAGTCTGTGTTCGCACAGATAGGGGCCACTTGTCTGAATATTAATCCAGGGTTTTACACTTCATATGGTTCTCTCAGGGCTGCAGTGTTTTTCATTCAGAGGAGTGAGGCACTTAGTGTGATTTGGCACACTCAGTTTTTTCCTTTTTTTTCTCTAAGCTTCCTAGGATGTGACAATGGTGATTACCAGAGGAACTACACTTTGTTTAAGATGCTCCCGCACCCAAAAAACAATGATTTGAGTCGGACAACATCGGTTTCAGCAAAATGCAGGTCCCAGAAATAACTTCCACAGGTTAAGAAAAACAAAATATCTCCTAACACAAACAAAAAGGTCGATATTTCATCTCTAAACAGCAGTAAAAACAGGAAGTTGTAGACCATTATTGTCAACAAATCAAAGGAAATGACAGCAAATAGCACCAGACGGCAACAAATATCAAGATCATTCATTTATGCCTTTACCCTTCAGTGTCCTCTCGAAACAAGAGCAACATTTTGTTGCATAAAAACTTCTGTGACCGTTTGCTTGTTGATCCAGACCAAGCAAAAGTATTCAGACCTCCATGATGTCATGATAAAATCAATTTGTAGAGCATTCTGGGCAGGAGGAAACTGCGGCATTGTTTTAATTTTTTTCATGAGTTAAAAAAAAAAAAAGAAAAGAAGATGAAATGAAGTAAGATGTGCATTTGTGGCCTCTGGGATTGAACACATTGTAGAAACTCCATGCAAGTCTATTAGAGGACCAGCTCTGGACATGTGGATACGGAAAGTTTTCTCCATCTTGCTTCACAAAACAGATCAAGCTCCATCGATATTTCATGCACGCTTCTTGTTCCTTACCTTCCAGCCGCTGCCTGCCTCCCTGTAGTAGGGGAAGTTATCACAGATCCACTGGTAGATCTCGCTCAGCGTCATCTTCTTCTTTGGCGAGCTGTTGATGGCGAACGTGATGAGGCTGGCGTAGCTGTACGGAGGCTTGCCGTCCTTGTGCTGCTGCACCTCCTCCTGATCCAGCGTGGTGGTGTGATCCAGTAAGGTGCTCTTCTTGCCCATCCCGGGCCCGTGGGCATTCTGGGCGTCTGTCTTGCGGATGGCCGCCTGCATGGTCAGCTGAGGGAGCCAGTCCATGGAGGTCAGGCTGCTCTCCAGCTCCGACGTCATGGTGACGGCAGGCCGGGCAGGAGGGAACGGGGGTAAAATTTAAAAAAAAAAGAAAAGAAAAAAAAAAAGCCGGAGGAAGTGGTTAACGTTGGTGAAAACAGTCCAAGTATTGGAACTGACAAGGAAGAGAGATGAAATGAGGATAGCTCAGGACGTCAGCATTGCGTCTTCTGTGCGTCCCTGGAGAAACAAAGAGGAGAGAGAGAGACGTGCTTTTATTAGCCAAAGGTTTATTTCATGGAGTACATTACAGCAGAGAGAAATAAACCGTTCATCTGCCACACAGCAGCAGACGAAAAACACAAGAAAAGCTCCTTGGCAGTTTCCACAACATCACCCAACCGCCTTTATGAAGTATCCTCATATTCTGCACACTAGAGATCACAAGCCCACCACTTTCTCCACCACTTGCTGCTCTCAAAGCTGACTCATAGCTGGGACTCCATCTGCACAGAGAGAGTAAATGCCAAGCAATTGTTTTCACAACTGCCAGCCAAATGGGGGAACGGCTCAGGAGGAATTCCGACTCTCTCGAGGGTAGTAAACCCCTTCTACATTTTTATCCCTGCTGCTCGCCTAACCGCCCGCCTCCTCCAAACGGAGCTTCTGTCGTAAACAAGCCAACTAGAGTCATCTTGCAAACTGTCCTCCACTATGCGTGTGTGTGTGTGTGCATGTGTGTGTGTGCGTGCTGCGCAGAAACCAGCCAGCAACAACCTGTCTCGCTGTCTCTCTCGGCACACCGCCATGCCGCTCTTTAAATAGATGATCCGTGTAGAAAGGCCAAAAGTTATGAACACAGGAATGTAGGGGTAAAAAAAAAAAAAAGAAAAAGAAAGAGAGAAACTGGGCGGGATGACACTGCAGTCTGTTGGAGAGGGGCCTGGCGGGAACATTCGGGAGGGTGAGGAATCCCCACTTTGTTGTGGGATTTTCTTTTTTTTTTTTTGCTTCTCTTGACTAAATATGCTCACAAGTGTGTGTTTGTTGGTGTGCGGCAGCTTCAGCATATTCAAGTCTGAGTGTGTGCCGTTTGGCTCTGAACAACAGGAGTCTTGAGGCCACCTCATTGGTTAAATCATGCATCTTTCAGTGACATGCAGGCCTAACAAGCTATCCCAAGATTTCATGACTTCACTTGGACTTCAAAATATATCACGATTGCAATCAGTGTGTGCAACATTCACGTCGCAAATCAGTGTATGATTAGTTTAATAATCGACTACTCAGATTTTTATTTTTTAAAGTCTCATTCTGCAGATTTGTATATTAGAAATACATTAAAATATGCAAATAAACAAGAAGAACATCTTATTGCCAAAAATGCATAAACAGCATTCCTTTAGTGAATGCTTGAGGATAGGTCTGCAGTTTAAGGAAAAAAGCTCAGGCCTTTCTGCTTGACTGAACATCAATATAAGGTATGGCTGATCGGTTGATTATTTGGATTAACTGATTAATAATTGAATAACAAAAGGCGCTTAATAGGATTTTTTTTTTTTTTACAGAATCAGAACCAGGTGAAGCCAAAACTATTCTGCTTGAGTTCAGGGTAGAATATATTTACAGATCTAAGTTTTTTTCATTTTAAGGCCAAAATGTGGATATTTTCTGTACATTTTAACTTAATTACTGCTCTGAGTCTGCTGTTCTTTCAGCAAATGGCTTTTTTGGGTCTGTAGACTCCAGTTTACGATTAATCAATTACTACATTAGCTGGCGATTATTTCAATAATCGATTAATCCCGATTCATCCTTTAATCCCAGTTAATCCCTTCAGTCCTAAAGGAGTGTTTGGAGAGCAGTAACTGTCGGTGAATATATTCCAAGTGTTTTGAACCTGCATGTTTCATGCTAAGGTAATATTGAGCAAGTTGGACAGAGTCTCAGGGCAGCAGATGTTCACACTGAACACTAATGACGTCGCCCAAAATGCTAAAGGTCACAGAGAGCAGGAAGCTCAGATAGGGACAGGAAATAGGCATATATGGCATCTGCTTTAGTCATCATATTATTTACCAATGTTATTGTCAGTGCAGGATATTTTAATATCGCGCAGGTTTAACAAGAGTAAACCTGCTGGTTAATTGTTAACATCTTGTTAATAGCATAACCGAAGGCGCTATTCAGATCAGATGGTGAAAATTCATGTATTTTTTTTCCCCCATATTGCAGGGTTAAAAAAATTTCTTTGTATTGTCAATTTTTTCCAATATGCTGCAGCTCCACTTTTGACTTTAATCATACCTTTAGAAATCCCGGAAAGGAAGTCATGCTGTTTCAAATAAAGCCGAAACTGATAAAATAAAATTCCATAAAATAAAAATTAGCCATCAAAAATGCCGGGTTCTCTGTGTGAACCAAGGAGCGGCTGAATATTTCTAAGCTCATCCCGAAGTCGCTGCAGTGTTGTGTTATGTTAGCCTGGTAACAGCTCCGGGGATGACATCACGTGCAGCGCTGGCAGGTAACGCAGGCGGAGCTATGCTTGATGACAACGGGAACAAAGACTTTCAGCTAACAGTTTATTATTCAGGGATTAGAGGGATCATTCTTAGCAACTTGTCCAGGTTTGTAGCGGCTGTTTTTAGCAAGCATGACAATCCCCTCCACCTTTACTCCTGCCGCTCTGTCTGAGGGCTCAGCCTGCAGATATAAAGTGAAAGGTGAGTAGAGGAGCTCCGAGATGTTTAATTTGTTTCCCTGCATATTCTCAAATCCCCATTTCCACATGTCCTGACATTTAAACTTCTTCCTTGATAACTGTTGCCCTTCTTCCCTCCATCTTCTCTTTTAATTTTGTAAAATGACTTGAAATATTTTTTAGATCTCTAGAAAACTTTAACCAGAGCCACATCATGTAAACAACTTGCTTGTTGGCATGGTGACATAGCACAGCAGATATAAAAACTACAGAAATACTACACAATTGAAGCAGCAAAGGGTATTAAAAAATGCATTTACTGCCAAAGGAATGAATAAATTCTGGTTTTGAATGTATTCAATCAAATCTACTTCTTTTCCAAGACCTTCTGTATTATCTGTGGTTCAGCTTCGCAGGGTTTCCACATATTTATCATTTCAAACTTTTATTTACCGACTCAAATATCTAGACTTTATTCTGCTTTTCCATAACATTTTGGATATTATGGATATTTCTGAGAATCATTTCTGAAGGCTCATTTTGTGAACTCTGACCTTTTTATTTTATCTGTAAAATTTCCAAATTATGGCAGTGCTTTGTTAGCAGTTTGGTATTTTAATAACACTTAGCCTAAGGAGCACAGGTCCAGTTCAAACTGAATTTGGTTTGAAGTTTAAAAAATAAAATGTTTCTTTGATTTTTTTCAATTAGTATGCATTTGGACAGTAGGTCAAATAAAATAAAGTGTTAACAATCTGGGTTTGATTTGACAATTCAAAGCTGAATAATATGTAAATACAAGTCAATTTAAAAATAAGGGAGGGGGAAAAACAGCAGAACATTTTTTATCTGTAGTTTTGTATTTTTCCATGTCTTCCCAGAAATGAAAAATAGTCGAAGGAAATGCCAGACCTTTCCAGACTGTGTAGGAGCCCTAATGCTAGCATTACAGGAATGAAATGAAATTATCTGTAATGTCATTAAAGTCAACATGTTACCTCATGATTTCCTTTGAATAAGCTCCATCTAAGTCAAAATGCAGCTGATGGTCAGAATCACATTTGGTAGAAATGCAGTCAGAATTCAAGCAGCAGGGTGCAAAATGCCCACAAAAACCAAATGTATCTTTTCAAAAATAATAATTTAACTACGATAGTACATTTTTATCACACATCCAAAATGTGGCTGAAGTATATT